>NC_091727.1:73178409-73481439 GCF_042477335.2 Ovis canadensis
TTTCTATTCTATTTATTTAAACTAAACTAAAAAGAAAAGGTTAGCCATTTCCCCCATCTTCCCCTATCACTATCCCCCCACCCCCAACCTCTTAAAATTACCAATCTGTTCTCTGTATCTATAAACTTGCTTTTTTTTAGTTTTTTTCCTTCCAAAATAAGAGAGATTAGAGTTGACTCATTGGAAAAGACTCTGATGCTGGTAGGGATTGGGGGCAGGAGGAGAAGGAGACGACCGAGGATGAGATGGCTGGATGGCATCACGGACTCGATGGACGTGACTCTGAGTGAACTCCGGGAGTTGGTGATGGACAGGGAGGCCTGGAGTGCTGCGATTCATGGGGTCCCAAAGAGTTGGACACGACTGAATGAACTGAACTGATATGGTAACTCCTTTTCTCAATCTGACATTTCACCCAGTATAATGTCCTCCCGATTTATCCATTTTGTTACAAATGGCAGGATTTCCTTCTTTCCTATCAAGTCAAGTCATGTTATTCATTTGTGTCCTACTCGGCAACCCTATGGATGGGTAGCCCACGAGACTTCTCTATTCAAGGGATTCTCCAAGCAAGAATACTGGAGCGGGTTGCCATTCCCTTTTCCAGGGGATCTTCCCAACACAGAGATCAAACCTGGATCTCCTGACTTGCAGGCAGATTCTTTGTTGTCTGAGTCTCCAGGGAAGCCTTCTTTTCTATGGCTGAATAGCATTCCACTGTATGTATGTGGAATTCATCCGTTCATCCACTGATAGACACTTAGGTGTTTCCATATTTTGGCTACTCTACATAATGTTGCAATGTACATGTAGGGGCATATATATTTTTGAATTAGTGTTTTGATTTTTTCTGATAAATAGCAGAAGTGGAATTGCTGTATGATATGGTAGCTCTATTTTCAACTTTTAGAGGAAGTTTCACTAATTTATGTTTCTATCAAAGGTATACTAGGGTTTCTTTTCACAGGTGTATGAGAGTTTTCTTTTCTTCATAACTTCCTAAAGCTTGTTTTTGTTGTTGTTGTTGTCCTTTTGATAATAGCCATTCTGACAAGTATGAGGATATATTTCATGGATTTGGTTTGTACCTGATAATTAGGGATGTTGAGCATTTTCATGTATCTGTTGGCAATCTGTATGCCTTCCTTGGAAAAAAATGTCTATTCAGACCTTCAGTCCATTTTCTAATTGGATTGTTTGGGTTTTTTGGATGTTGAGTTGAATGAGTTTTTAATATATTTTGCATATCAGCCTTTATAAAACATGTCCTTTGTAAATATTTTTGAACATTCATTAAGTTGCCATTTTGTTTCACTGATAATTTCATTTGCTTTACAAAAGCTTTTTAGTTTGATGTGGTCCATTTGTATTTGGTTTTGTAGCTCTTGCCAGAGGAGACAGATCCTCCCCCACATAAACAAAATAACTATGACTGATATTAAAGAGTGTACTTCCTATTTAGAAGTTTTATGATTTCAGTCCTTACATTTAAGTTTTTATTTTTAAATAATATTATTAAAATCATTTATGTAGCCTTTGTGGTTGCATATAAATTTTAGGATTGTTTGCTCCAGATCTGTGAAATGTGCGCTTGGTATATTGATAGAGATTTCACTGAATCTGTAGATTGCTTCTGACAGTATGAACATTGGAACATTATTAATTCTTCCAGTCCTTGAACATGATATATCTTTCCAGTTATTTGTGCTGTCTTCAGTTTCTTTCATCAATATCTTATAGTTGTTTTGAGTACAGGTATTTTAACTCATTGGTTAGATTTATTATTTTTGATTCAAGTGTAAGCAAAATTATTTTACTAATTTCTCTTTCTGATAATTTTTATTAGTGTTTAGAAACACAAGAGATTTTTATATATTAATATTGCATCCTTTGGGTTTAATGGATTCTTAATTAATTATAAACATATTTTTGCTGGCATCTTTGTGGCTTTCTACATATAGTATTGCAAATGGTGACAATTTGTAAGTTGCTTTAATAATTTTGAAGTCATGATTCATTATTTTCCAGCTTCCAGTGTTGTTGAAAATTCCTTTTGCCATTCTTATTCTTTCTCCCTTGTATGTGAACTGATTGTTAATACTTTTTTTGTGTGTACACACACAGGTGTGTGCTCATGCAAATAGGCATGCATGCATGTATGCACCTGCACAAAAGCCAGAAATGTGTAAGGAGAGAAGGAAGGGAGAGAAAATGAGAATTGTAAACTTTTAAGCTGTTTTTTAATCCACAATATTCTAAAATTTCCAAATGATGTCTTTTGACATTTTTCATTTCTAATTCATTATGATAGGTCATTTTAATCTGGAATTTTTGTCTGAAAAATGTTCTTGCATTTTTCCTTTGATAATTAATGTCCCATCTGTTTTTTTTTTTATTTTATGACAAACTATCCCCAAACTTAATAGCATAAAGTAAATATTTATTATTATTTATGAAGGTTCTATGAGTTGGCAGAGATCACCTGTTGTTGTTATTGTTCAGTATGAACAATATTGTTCAGTATGAACGATATATTTAGTTGTCTCTCAGTCATGTCTGACATTTTGCGACCCCATGGACTGAAGCACGCCAGGCTTCCCTGTCATTCACAATCTCCCGGAGTGGGCTCAAACTCATGTCCTTTGAGTCAATTATGCCATCCAACCATCTCAGCCTCTGTCACCCCATTGTCCTCCAACCTTTAAACTTTCCCAGCAGGGTCTTTTCCAATGAGTCAGCTCTTCGCATCAGATGGCCAAAGTATTGGAGCTTTAACATCAGTCTTTCCAGTGAATATTCAGGATTGATTTCCTTTAGGATTGACTGGTTTGATCTCCTTACCATCCATGGGACTCTCAAGAGTCTTTTCTAGCACTAGTTTGAAAACATCAGTTCTTTGGTGCTCAGTCTTCTTTATGGTCCAGCTTTCACATCTGTACATGACTACTGGAAAAACCAGAGCTTTGACTATATGGACCTATATCGACAAAGTGATGTCTCTGCTTTTCAATATGCTGTCTAGGTTTGTCATAGCTTTTCTTCCAAGGAGCAAGTGTCTTTTAATTTCATGGCTGTAGTTGCCATCCACAGTGATTTTAGAGCCCAAGAAAATAAAGTATGTCACTGTTTCCATTGTTTCCCCATCTATTTGCCATGAAACGATGGGACCAGATGCCATGATCTTAACTTTTTGAATGCTAAGTTCTGAGCCAGCTTTTTCACTCTCCACTTTCACCTTCATCTAGAGGCTCTTTAGTTCCCCTTGAGTGGTTCTCATTTGGAGTCTTTCATGTGGCTGCAGTAAAATGGCAGTAGTGGCTGGAGTCATCTAAAAACTTTACTGGCTGACTGTTCATGATGACTTCATATATGTGTCTGGTACCTTAGCTGAAATGGCTGAAATAGCTGAGGGTCAGTCAGCATTTCCCACCGTACATGGTCTTCCTCATTCAGTTCAGTTCAGTCACTCAGTCGTGTCCGACTTTTTGCCACCCCATGAATCACAGCATGCCAGGCCCCCCTGTCCATCACCAAATCCCGGAGTTCACTCAGACTCATGTCCATCGAGTCCGTGATGCCATCCAGCCATCTCATCCTCTGTTGTCCCCTTCTCCTCCTGCCCCCAATCCCTCCCAGCATCAGAGTCTTTTCCAATGAGTCAACTCTTCACATGAGATGGCCAAAGTACTGGAGTTTCAGCTTTAGCATCATTCCCTTCAAAGAAATCCCAGGGCTGATCTCCTTCAGAACTGACTGATTGGATCTCCTTGCAGTCCAAGGGACTCTCAAGAGTCTTCTCCAACACCACAGTTCAAAAGCATCAATTCTTCAGCACTCAGCCTTCTTCACAGTCCAACACTCACATCCATACATGACCACTGGAAAAACCCTAGCCTTGACTAGACGGACCTTTGTTGGCAAAGTAATGTCTCTGCTTTGCAATATGCTAGGTTGGTCATAACTCTTCTTCCAAGGAGTAAGCGTCTTTTAATTTCATGGCTGCAGTCACCATCTGCAGTGATTTTGGAGCCCCCCAAAATAAAGTCTGACACGGTTTCCACTGTTTCCCCATCTATTTCCCATGAAGTGATGGGACCAGATGCCATGATCTTCGTTTTCTGAATGTTGAGCTTTAAGCCAACTTTTGCACTCTCCTCTTTCATTTTTATCAAGAGGCTTTTTAGTTCCTCTTCACTTTCTGCCATAAGGGTGGTGTCATCTGCATATCTGAGGTTATTGATATTTTTCCCGGCAATCTTGATTCCAGCTTGTGCTTCTTCCAGCCCAGCGTTTCTCATGGTATACTCTGCATATAAGTTAAATAAACAGGGTGACAATATACAGCCTTGATGTACTCCTTTTCCTATTTGGAATTAGTCTGTTGTTCCATGTCCAGTTCTAACTGTTGTTTCCTGACCTGCATATAGGTTTCTCAAGAGGCAGGTCAGGTGGTCTGGTATTCCTATCTCTCTCAGAATTTTCCAGATCCACACAGTCAAAGGCTTTGGCATTGTCAATAAAGCAGAAATAGATGTTTTTCTGGAACTCTCTTGCTTTTTCCATGATCCAGCGGATGTTGGCAATTTGATCTCTGGTTCCTCTGCCTTTTCTAAAACCAGCTTGAACATCTGGAAGTTCAAGGTTCACATATTGCTGAAGCCTGGCTTGGAGAATTTTGAGCATAGCATGGTTATTTCAAGGTTAGTCAGATCGTTCACATAGAGACTGGATGTCCCCGGAGAGTACATTCCAAAGACGAGTGTTCCAAGATTTAGAAATAAGAACCTGCTCATCTTTTAAAATCAGTGTTTCTCAGCTGGGATTTTTTCTGCCCATACACCAGAGGATATTTGGTTATGTCGATATATTTAGTTGTCAAAAGTGTATGTAAGAGGGAAGATACAACTGGCACTTAGCTAGTAGATGCAAAGGATACTATTAAACAGCCTATTGTGTACAGCACAGCCTCACATAGCAAAGAATTATTCAAACTCAAAAGTCAATAATGCCAAATTTGAGAAATGTTGTCTTAATCTTTAGTCTCAGAACAGGCAAAGTGTCACTTCTGCTACATTCTATTGGTTAACACAGCCATAGGCTAGAAGTTTAGTCACTAGAGACTTTGGCAACAAAAGGGCTCTGTGTTCAATGATATCAGGTAAACCTATGGATGCAGGTAAGGTGCTTTTTGAAAACATCACAGGGAATTAATTGAATGTGTATCTGCTAATCAATGAAATCATTATATTTAAATTTATGTGTCAAATTTGAGGTATTTTTGGATGAGCTTAACATTAAACTATGAATTTTGAGTTATCAGATTGCCCTTTATAATTAAAGTGGGCTTGTTCCAATCAGCTGAGGGCCTGAATTGAACAAGAAGACTGTTCTCCCCAGGAAAAAGGAAATTCTCTGACTGCATTATTAGCTTTCCTGGTTTTCCAAGCTGCTGGCCTTCACACTGGGATTGCAATGTTGACTCTTTTAGATCTTGAGCCTATCAGCTCATACTACAGATTTAGACTTGCCAGTTTCCATAATCATGTGAGTCAATTCCTTAGCTCTCAGTCATTCTCTAATTATATCTATATATCTATATATTCTTTCCTACAGGTTCTGTTTCTCTGGAGGACCATGACTAATACAGAGGGACACAGCACCCCTTTATCTTGGGTTTTTAGGAAATCTGTAGTCAAACTTACATATCCAGACAGGAGTTTGAATGATTTGTCTCTAGAGAAACTCCCTCAACTCAAAGAGAATGATATTGGTAGATCTTGCTTACGAAAGGGCCAGACTCCTACAAACCATCCCATGGTGCCATTAGTTGACAAACTCCACCTAACCAGCATTTTTTTTTAACTGTCTCATTCTTAAATATGTGTAACATATTTTAAATCACCAGAAATTTGAGAAAAGACTCTAACATTAAAGGCAGATACCAAATTAAGCCAAAATAAGGAGGGAAGGACCTTGGAGGAAATATAACAACCCAAGGAAAAGAAAAAAAAAAAAAAGAAAACAAAAACCAAAAGAAATTGTTGTAAAATTGATACCAGAGGACAGTTCAGTCCCTCAGTCGTGTCTGACTCTTTGCCACCCCATGGACTGTAGAATGCCAGGCTTCCCTATCCATCACCAACTCCCTGAGCTTGCTCAAACTCATGTCTATTGCGTCAGTGATGGCATCCAACCATCTCATCCTCTGTGGTCCCCTTCTCCTCCTCCCTTCAATCTTTCCCAGCATCAGGGTCTTTTCCACAGTCTTTTACCAGAGGACAGGAAATGTTACAGTAAGAAATAAGAACAGCATGATATGAACAAAGGAAAGAACAAGAAAATAAAAAAGAAATACAAAATTCAACAGACACCTTGAGATATAAAGATATATTCCAAAAAGAAGAAAAAGAGAGAAGCAAAATAAGGGAGAAAGGTTTTTAAAAAAATAGGAGAGGCAACATGTGGCCAGCTGCTGAAGTCCCCTCCCTACTGTGTGGTTCCCCTCCATGGAGTTGCTTCTCAAATCTGTATTTGTCCCATTTCTCTTCTTGCAGAGCTAGCCTGGGTTGGAAGTTCTGTTGAAAATGACCTTCGAGCACCAAAGACACTTTGGGTACTTGTACTTTGTACTGTTCTGTGATGACTGGGAAATGCAGATTTCAAGAAATCTGGCTCTTCCTGTTTGAAAAGTGAACCAGACTTAAGACAAACAAATCACCAGGACAGGAGTGGCTCAGTGCTGGGGTCAGACACTCTGTCCTCTAGCTGTGCTCTCCACTGGAACCACCAGGACATATCTGGCTAGTGATCTTCCACACACATCCAACCCGCTGTTCACCATTTCACCAGCACAGTTAGGTAACTTCCAAGATGGCAACAGTGTCCCAGGGCCCTGACTTCAGCATGTTATTCCATTGTGTAAAGGGGATAGTGTACTCCAAGCTTTTGATCTCATGCCTTAAATAGTAAAAAGCGTTTGGGGTTTTCTTGTTCTTGAGAGGGCTGTCTTTTGTTTTTGTTTCCTTTTGATCCTATTTTGACCTTTCCTCTCTTTGTCTTTTCACGTAGACCAGATATTTGAAAGGGCAGATAATGGCTACAGGTGTAACATGCAGCTTGCTTTTACGTTGTTTGGGGGAGCTTTTACCTTGGATGGGAAATGGAACCTTCATTTCACCAGACCGTCATGGCACCCTCGCCTTTCACCCTTCCCTCCAGTTCAGTGCCTGTTGTTTCTCCTTTCAAATATGTTATTGTACTAGTTCTTTCCATATGAAAGAATTCTCCTTATTTAAATAAAAAAAGTAAAAAGAAAATAGGGTAATCAATTCAGAAGATCCAACATCCATGTAGTAGGAATTCCGGAAACAGAAAATGAGGAAATAGAGAATTATTGTAGCTAATCTCTGAAATATGCAGATGACACCACCCTTATGGCAGAAAGTGAAGAGGAACTAAAGAGCCTCTTGATGAAAGTGAAAGAGGAGAGTGCAAAAGTTGGCTTAAAGCTCAACGTTCAGAAAACGAAGATCATGGCATCTGGTCCCATCACTTCATGGGAAATAGATGGGGAAACAGTGTCAGACTTTATTTGGGGGGGGGGGACGGGGCTCCCAAATCACTGCAGATGGTGACTGCAGCCATGAAATTAAAAGACGCTTACTCCTTGGAAGAAAAGTTATGACCAACTTAGATAGCATATTGCAAAGCAGAGACATTACTTTGCCAACAAAGGTCCGTTTAGTCAAGGCTATGGTTTTTCCAGTGGTCATGTATGGATGTGAAAGTTGGACTGTGAAGAAAGCTGAGCACCGAAGAATTGATGCTTTTGAACTGTGGTGTTGGAGAAGACTCTTGAGAGTCCCTTGGACTGCAAGGAGATCCAACCAGTCCATTCTGAAGGAGATCAGCCCTGGGTGTTCTTTGGAAGGAATGATGCTAAAGCTGAAACTCCAGTACTTTGGCCACCTCATGCAAAGCATTGACTCATTGGAAAAGACTCTGATGCTGGGAGGGATTGGGGGCAGGAGGAGAAGGGCACGACCGAGGATGAGATGGCTGGATGGCATCACGGACTCAATGGACGTGAGTCTGAGTGAACTTCGGGAGATGGTGATGGACAGGGAGGCCTGACGTGCTGCACTTCATGGTTTTGCAAAGAGTCGGACACTTCTGAATGACTGAACTGAACTTAACTGAGTCTCTAAAAACGGCTCTCCAATGAGCCATGCCTCCTTGTATTCATATCTTTGTTTACATTTCTCAGATTTGGGCTGATATTTTTAAATTTTCTTTTTGACTAATAAGATGTTGGGAAAATAATCCATAACTTCCCAGGTTAGGTCATTAGAAACCTAGCAACGTGTCCCTGGGTCTCTTAAAACACACATTTTGTGGATAGCTAGTCACCAGCCACCTTATAAGAAATTAGGCTACTCTGAAATCACCAAGCTGCACAGGTTAAAAAAAAAATTGAACCATGTGAAAAACCATCCAAGCTGAATTCAAGCTAAAATTCTAGACAGGTGATTGAAGAAACCATCTTAAATATCTGTCCAGTTAAGCTTTCAGTTGACTCAAACTTCAACCACTACATGCCTATAGGTACATGAGAAACCTGAAGTGAGGACTCCCTAGTTGAGTTCAATCAACTTATGTGTCTGGGTTGAGTTGACTGGCACCTCTAAACATCCACTAGTACTAGCCTCCCCCAGGCCTCTATCATATAGCCTTTTAGCCACCTTACTATTCCTTCATTAGCATTAACAAAAAATTGTAATTATATAATTATTTATGTGATTAAAAATATATTGATTTCCTCTGATGGATATAAGATATATGAGGGCAAAGAAGATCCATATTTTCTTCACAAATATAACCACCATAACCTAATTAACACATAGTAAGTACTCAAAAATATTTATTGACTAAATGAATTAAAGAATCTAAATTGTAACACTGGTGAATGACTTACCATTTCTCACTGAATTTCTAAGATTATTTTTACAAAACAAAAAAATATCTTATTGTGTGGAAGTTGCTTATAAGTTAAGCCTATTTTGAGAGGTGGTATAACCTAGATCAAATCTTGGAAACCATGGATTGCCACAAATAAAATAAATTGATTGACCTTTGTGCTTAGTTTCCTCATATATGAAAATGAAAATAATGACAGCACTTTCCTCATAGGGTTGTTATATGTAAATATGTTTATATATATGTGTGTGTGTGTGTGTGTGTGTGTGTGTGTGTTTGGGCTGCAAAATCACTGCAAATGGTGATTGCAGCCATGAAATTAAAAGACACATACTCTTTGGAAGGAAAGTTATGACCAACCTAGATAGCATATTGAAAAGCAGAGATATTACTTTGTCGGCAAAGGTTGGTCTAGTCAAAGCTATGGTTTTTCCAGTGATCATGCATGGATGCGAGAGTTAGACTGTGAAGAAAGCTGAGTGCCAAAGAATTGGTGCCTTTGAACTGTGGTGCTGGAGAAGACTCTTCAGAATATCTTGGACTGCAAGGAGATCCAACCAGTCCATCCTAAAGGAGACCAGTCCTGGGTGTTCATTGGAAGGACTGATGCTGAGGCTGAAATTCCAATACTTTGGCCACCTCATGTGAAGAGTTGACTCATTGGAAAAGACCCTGATGCTGGGAGGGATTGGGGTAAGGAAGAGAAGGGGACGACCCAGAATGAGATGGCTGGATGGCATCACTGCCTCGATACACATTAGTTTGGGTGAACTTCGGGAGTTGGTGATGGAAAGGGAGGCCTGGCATGCTACGATTCATGGGGTCGCAAAGAGTCAGACATGACTGAGTGACTGAACTGAACTGAACTGAACTGAACATATATAACATGCTTAAGAAAGTGCCTGGCACATAGTAAACACTTTTATATGTTTTAAGTGTTTGAATAAGTTGTTTCACTCTTGGTCAGAATTCCTAATCTATGTGGAAAAAAACTCTTTAAGCCACTGATACGAAAATATTTCAAAATCATTCATCTCACTCTGTGATGTCCCCTTCCTCTCTCTTTTAGAAAACATGCACACACACACACACACACACACTTCCCCACTATTTGATCTGAAACCCAATTTCAATAGCCATCAGAGTCAGTGGCTGTAGAAATTTATATTATTTAGTAAATTCCATCAAGCCTGGACTGCATAATACAGTTGCTAAGGATTTAAAGGCATATGTTGTCAAGTAACATAGTAAATCATAATTTTGTGTTTTAAAGAATATTTAACTTTTCTGAATTTAATGTTTAATTCTTCTAAAGAAAGGAAAGCAATTTTGGTCTACAGTATTATGTGATACTTGATATAAATATGTACAGACAATGTTCATGGGAAAAATAACATTAAAAAAAAGAGTTTATAAAATTTGTAATAAACAACCAGAGCCAACTGTAGTTACAGAGAAAATATGTGAAAGAAAATGACTGTTACTCTATACAAAGTTGGACTTTTTCCTACTTACTATTATCCAACCTAAGGAAGTGAACATAATCTGAAAGAATATTCAGATTAGGTAAATGAATCATTATTGATAGGTAATAGTTTTAAGTCCACTATTTTAAGATAAAAATAATCATTTATTTTGTGAATATCACATTAAAAAGCCTTTTCTGTGTTCTAGAAAAGTACTTTCACACAAGTCATCTACTAACTGCATGTTTTAGATTTAACATATTTACACAGGAGGCTCTAAATTATAGCTGATTTGGTGGATTTCTTCTCTGTTCCTTATATGCTAAGCAACTTGTTTCAACAATTCTGTATTTAGTTGTGGAAAGTTGACACAATAGCGTCTTGAAGACACATTGTTATTTTAGGACCAAAACATTATTATTTGAGGATTTTCAAGACCTGATTTTAAAGATAATGTCAAGATTTATCTAAGTGATCTTATTTGGTCATTAATCATATTTTATAATACAGTTTAAGAGATTAGACTCCAGCTCCGACAGGCCTTTGTTCTATGCTTCCCTTTTCTCATAGAATTTTTTTATAGTATTAAAAATGTTCATCATAAAAATATTAAATATTAGAGGGAAATATTTTTAATTTTATTTTATTTTTTAATACCAAAAACTTTTTGTGTTAGGGTATAGCCAATTAACAATATTGTGATAACTTCAGGTAAACAGTGAAGGGACTCAGTCGTACATATACATGTATCCATTCTCCTCAGTGGAAATATTAAAGGCAGCCCTTATGCAGCAGATATGACCCTGAAGATGTGTATAGATATTCTTTTTCTCCTTGGTAGACCAATAAACTGAAACGTAGTTTTCCATCTAATTACAATATGATTTTAAAGTTTATTCTTGTTAAAATGTTTTTATTCTGAGGCATGCCCTCAAACTTATGAATAGGGCAAAACCTTTAAAGTAACAACAGAAAAGTTTAGATTCAGCACTATATACTCAGAAAATCAATTATTGTGATGACTTAATAATATATATTACCCAAAACTTGTGTTTCAAGGCGATACTTAACAAAAGATGCTTTATATTATTAAAAACATTATCCTCAATGGTGAAAAATTGAAAGCATTTCCCCTAAAGTCAGGAACAAGACAAGGGTGTCCACTTTCACCGCTACTATTCAACATAGTTCTGGAAGTTTTGGCCACAGCAATCAGAGCAGAAAAAGAAATAAAAGGAATCCAAATTGGAAAAGAAGAAGTAAAACTCTCACTGTTTGCAGATGACATGATCCTCTACATGGAAAACCCTAAAGACTCCACCAGAAAATTACTAAGCTCATCAATGAATATAGTAAAGTTGCAGGATATAAAATCAACACACAAAAATCCCTTGCATTCCTATACACGAATAATGAGAAAGTAGAAAAAGAAATTAAGGAAACAATTCGATTCACCATTGCAACGAAAAGAATAAAATACTTAGGAATATATCTACCTAAAGAAACTAAAGACCTATATATAGAAAACTATAAAACACTGATGAAAGAAATCAAAGAGGACACTAATAGATGGAGAAATATACCATGTTCATGGATTGGAAGAATCAATAAAGTGAAAATGAGTATACTACCCAAAGCAATTTACAAATTCAATGCAATCCCTATCAAACTACTGGCCACATTTTTCACAGAACTAGAACAAATAATTTCAAGATTTGTATGGAAATACAAAAAACCTCGAATAGCCAAAGTAATCTTGAGAAAGAAGAATGGAACTGGAGGAATCAACTTGCCTGACTTCAGGCTCTACTACAAAGCCACAGTCATCAAGACAGTATGGTACTGGCACAAAGACAGACATATAGATCAATGGAACAAAATAGAAAGCCCAGAGATAAATCCACACACATATGGACACCTTATCTTTGACAAAGGAGGCAAGAATATACAATGGAGTAAAGACAATCTCTTTAACAAGTGGTGCTGGGAAAACTGGTCAACCACTTGTAAAAGAATGAAACTAGATCACTTTCTAACACCGCACACAAAAATAAACTCAAAATGGATTAAAGATCTAAATGTAAGATCAGAAACTATAAAACTCCTAGAAGAGAACATAGGCAAAACACTCTCCGACATAAATCACAGCAGGATCCTCTATGATCCACCTCCCAGAATTCTGGAAATAAAAGCAAAAATAAACAAATGGGATCTAATTAAAATTAAAAGCTTCTGCACAACAAAGGAAAATATAAGCAAGGTGAGAAGACAGCCTTCTGAATGGGAGAAAATAATAGCAAATGAAGCAACTGACAAACAACTAATCTCAAAAATATACAAGCAACTTATGCAGCTCAATTCCAGAAAAATAAACGACCCAATCAAAAAATGGGCCAAAGAACTAAATAGACATTTCTCCAAAGAAGACATACGGATGGCTAATAAACACATGAAAAGATGCTCAACATCACTCATTATTAGAGAAATGCAAATCAAAACCACAGTGAGGTACCACTTCACACCAGTCAGAATGTCTGCGATCCAAAAATCTGCAAGCAATAAATGCTGGAGAGGGTGTGGAGAAAAGGGAACCCTCCTACACTGTTGGTGGGAATGCAAACTAGTACAGCCACTATGGAGAACAGTGTGGAGATTCCTTAAAAAATTGCAAATAGAACTACCTTATGACCCAGCAATCCCACTGCTGGGCATACACACCGAGGAAACCAGACTTGAAAGAGACACATGTACCCCAATGGTCATCACAGCACTGTTTATAATAAAGAGGACATGGAAACAACCTAGATGTCCATCAGCAGATGAATGGATAAGAAAGCTGTGGTACATATACACAATGGAGTATTACTCAGCCGTTAAAAAGAATTCATTTGAATCAGTTCTGATGAGATGGATGAAACTGGAGCCGATTATACAGAGTGAAGTAAGCCAGAAAGAAAAACACCAATACAGTATACTAACACATATATATGGAATTTAGGAAGATGGCAATGACGACCCTGTATGCAAGACAGGGAAAGAGACACAGATGTGTATAACGGACTTTTGGACTCAGAGGGAGAGGGAGAGGGTGGGATGATTTGGGAGAATGGCATTCTAACATGTATACTATCATGTAAGAATTAAATCGCCAGTCTATGTCTGACGCAGGATACAGCATGCTTGGGGCTGGTGCATGGGGATGACCCAGAGAGATGTTATGGGGAGGGAGGTGGGAGGGGGGTTCATGTTTGGGAACGCATGTAAGAATTAAAGATTTTAAAATTTAAAAAATAAATAAATAAATAAATAAATAATAATAAAAGAAACTTCAAGTGTACTTTTTGAACAACTTTTCTCTGTAGGGTTCCCTGAAGATTTTTTATACCCTTGTTTATTGCTCCCCATCTTTAGTAAAGATTGCTCTGTTTTGTAGATTTACATTTTATATTCACTTTCACTTACAGTCATGGTGTGCTCTCTCTATAAATTAACACTCCCTTACTTCATTCCTCCCTCAAACATGTTACTATTGTTCAATCTTTTAGAAGAGAAATTGTGTGAAGCAAAGTTTTGATGATAAAGGGAAAGCAGTATCCAGTTAAAACATCAAAAAGAAAACACAATACCCAAGGAAGAAAATTTACTTTGGTACCAATATTATAGTATGAACCAATGATTCTCCTGTATGTACGTGTGCTTAGTTGCGCAGTCTTTTTCAACTCTTTGTGACACCATGGACTGTAGCCTGCCAGGCTCCACTGTCCATGGGATTCTCCAGACAAGTATACTGAAGTGGGTTGCCATTTCCTACTCCAAGAGATCTTCCTGACTCAGGTACTGAACCTGAAACTCTTGCGTCTCCTGCATTGGCAGGCAGATTCTTAATCTCCAAACCACCTCGGAAGCTCATCCTCCTGTATGGGCACTTTATTGTAGTTAATGTTGTAAGGTGAAGGTAGATACCATTCTTCTTTATGTAGAGGGTATAATTTCACACAAAAAATTAAGATTACTCATTACCACAGTTCTGCCAATCACCTGGGATGAGTTTTTAAAGAGGAACCCAGGATTGTTATTTTTATTTTTATTTTGGCAATAAAGGGGATCAAGGTGCTTAAAATAGCAAATTCTGTGCTAGAAGTTGAACACATTTTTCGTGGTTGCAGTATCTGGTTAGGAAGTGGGGATCTACGCAAGTTACCTAGATATTTAACCAGCCCCTTTGAGTTTGTTTTGATTTCTGTAACATTGTAGTTAGAGTAATTCTGAGACAGGGTAGGAAATGGTGCAGGACCTGCTAGCCTTGGGAAAGATGTAGAGTCAGAAGCCTATGCTTTGAAAGCTGCACTTCTGAATTTGTGCATTTTCTTTTTTATTCTTAATATTTGTGAAACCAGGGAAATTAGGCAGGAAAAAAGACATAAAGACATCCAAGTTGGAAATAAAGAGGTCAAATAATCTCTATTTTCAGATGACATGATTTTATAAACAGAGGAAACTATGAGGAAGCCACAAAATACCTGCTAATTCTAAGTTTAGCAAAATTGCAGATAAGAGATCAATATTAAAAACTCAGCTGTATTTCTATACACTAGCAGTAAACAATACTAAATTGAAATCAAGAAAACAGTTATAGCTTCAAAAATGATAAAACACTTAGGAACAAATTTGATCAAGGAAGTGCAAAATGTGTACATGAAGAACTATAAATACTGTGGAAAGAAATTGCTCTGTGTGTATAGTTTCACATTTACAAGATGAAAAACTTCTGGAGAACTATTTCATAGCACTATAAATAAACTTAGAACCACTGAACTTTAGATTTAAAAAATGAATAAGATGACAATTTTCACATTATTTTTGTTTACCTCAATTAAAATACTGCATTATTTTAAAAATAAATTACAGACACCTTAAATAAATGGAAAGACATCCGTGTTCATGGATTGGAAGAAAACTTTGTTAATATGGCAATGTTCTTAAAATTTATCTTCATACTATTATTATCCCTATCAAATTCCAACTGCCTTTTATTTTGTAGAAATGTACGTCATGATTCTAAAACTCATAAAAATTGTAAGGGATTGGGGACAAAGTCAAAGAAAATATACTTTCTAATGTCAAAACTTAATATAATGCTATAGTAGTCAAAAGTGTGGTACTGACACGATGAAAGACATATATATCAATGGTATAAAATTGAGAGTCCAAAAATAAACCAGTGCACCTATGGTCTATTGATTTTTGAACAGTGCCAGGATCATCCAAAGGGGAAATAGTATTTTCAAGAAATAGTGCTTGCAAATGAATGAATTTGGGATTCTACTTCACACCATACACAAAATTTAATACAAGATGTATCAAAAGTCTAAATGCAAAGGATAAAATTATTGACAACTCCAGATTCTTAGCTATGTCACCAATAACAAAAGCAGCAAAAGGAAAAATAGATAAATTAGATTTAATAATAAAAAAATCCTTTCTGTGCATCAAAGGATTCTATCAAGAAAGTTAAAAAGACAATCCATAGAATGGGGGAAATATTTTGCAAATCATTACATCTGATAAGGGATTCTATCTAAAATATATACATGTCTTACAACTTAGTACTAAAAAGACAATCCAAGTAAAAACTGGGTTAAGGGTCTGTTAGACATTTTTACTGAAGAAGTTATCCAAATTGCCAAGAAGCACATGAGAAGATGCTCAACATCATTAGGGAAATGCAAATAAAATTCAACATGATTTTGATCACTCCAAAATCACCTCATTAAGATTTCTATAATAAAAAAGATAGACAATAACAAGGATGTGAAGAAATTAGAACACTCATACATTGCTGGTCAGTATAAAAAATGCTGAAGCCACTTTGGAAAGCTGTCTGGAAGTTTCTCAAAAAGTTAAACATAGACTTACTATATAGTTCAGTGGTTCTACTCCTAGCTATATAAGTAGGAGAAAGGAAAACATACATGTACACAAAAACTTGTACACAAATGTTTATAGCATTATTTATAATTGATAAAACAGAAACAACTCAAAAATTCAACAAACAATGTAGTGTTTCAATGCAATATAATATTATTCATCCATAAAAGAAATGTAGTAATGATACACGCTACAATATGGATGAATCTGAAAAATTATTCTAAGAAAAGAAGCCAGACACAAAAGGCCATGTATTGCGTTATTCCATTTCTATGAAGTATCCAGAATAGGCAAACACATAGATACAGAAAGCAAATTAGTTGCCAGGGCCCAGTGGTGGGACTGGTTGAGGGGAATGGACAGAGACCTCTCACTGGTACTTTCTTCTTTTGGTAACGAAAATATCATGGGATTAGATAGTGGATAGTGATAGTGGTTGCACAACATTGTGAATATACTAAAACCATAGAATCATGCATTCTGAAATGGCTGAAATGGTGAATTTTATGCTTATTTTATCTCAGTGCAAATTTTAAAAAATATTTTCATGAACACCACAATAGAAAAAAAAGCATTATAATATTTCACTAACTGCAATTTGGAGATATAACAAACTATAATCATCTTTGAAGATAATTTTTATTAAGATAAATCCAATAAAGTGTTGTGAATACACATTATCAGAACTTCCATTCTGAAATAAACATTTGTATTTCTTTTAAAAATAGAATTTCAATTGCATTTTTCCCAAGTAATATCACAGGTATGCTTGGGAAAGATAATTCTTACTCTTACCATTACATGAAAACAGTTCACTTTCTTTATAAAAACAACCTAGAGAACCACAAGAATTTTTGAGGAAATTCTTTTGGGATCTCTCCACTTTGTGAAATTATCACATATAGGAGTAAAATTAAAATTCAAAGATTTAACATATAAATTACAGAAAAGGGTATTCACTGACAAAGTTGAAAGCATAGTTTTTCTATATATTCCATCATTATAATTACAAAGTTTATAGATAATAATTCAATGTTAGGAAATTTGTGACTAATGAACAGTATGAAGATGTTTTGAAACTAAATTGATGTTAAAGAAAAGCTGTGTCTATAAAATATTTGATAAAAATATTCATCTCTATTAACATTATAACATAGAGGTACATATTACCAAACTATGAAACCATATAGGGCAGCTTTAAGCAATACTCTGAGACTCTTCTTTTTTGATCTCTTCTCTTTTAGTTATTTTTCCAATTTCAGCCTTGCTTTCATCTTTTACATCTCCTCCATCTTTGTTTCCATTTTCTTTCTCTTTTCCTTCTTTCTTTTTTTCATCTTCCTTCTCATTTCCACCATCATCCCTTTTTCTATCTTCATCCTTTTTTCCAGCTTCTCCCACTTTTCCATCTCTTTTATCTTTTCCATCTTCAGATTCTTTGCCATCTTCTCCTTTCCCTTTCCCATCTTCATTCTCTTTTTTCTCTCTTTTTTCTTTTTCATCTTTTTCCTCTTTACCATCTTCTCCTTTCCCTTTTCTATCTTTACCCTCTTTTCCATCTCCAGTTTCTTTCTTGTCTTCTTCTTCTTTTCCATCTTCTTGTTTCTCTTTTCTCCCCTCATCTTTTTTTTCAACTTCTTTCCCTTTTCCATCTTTGTCCTCCTCTACATCTTTTCCTTTCATTTCTTCCTTATTTTGATCTCCATCTCCTTTTTGATCTTCTTTTTGATCTTCTTTTCCATCTTTTGCCACTGCCTCTTTCTTTTCTTCTCCTTCTTCTTTGATATCTTCATTTTTTTCTTCTTTTATTTCCTCTATTTCTCTTTCAGGAACTGGTGCCTATAATGAATATCAAACAAAAAAAACAAGATTATATTTGTAAATATGGAACCAAGACAGAATTATAGCTATTATTAAAGAAAGTACTTTCCCTGTGGAAAAGGCCTCCTAAAAAACATGTCATAAGGAAGTATTATATGAAATAGGATTAATTAAAGTATCTCTACATAATCACGCACAAACAGATATTTGGAACAATAAATTTGGAAAAACCTATTAATATAAATAATTGTCATTACAAATATGAGGAAACAGAGTAAATACAGAAAAAATAACATATTCTCTATCAATAATTCTCAATGAGTAGTATACACATATACAAAATATATTTCTTGAAGAAATAATACATTTTATTTCTATGTTGGTGATATTTAGGTTTACTTTGTAAAAAGTTAGTTGAAAAGACTTTTACCAGATATCATAGGATCAGTTACAAAAGATTTTCCCTATATGCACAGGTTTGATTTATAGATTTGGCATTAAACCCCATTTTCATTGTTTTAACTATAATATTGAAAAATGTGATAAGATAAATATGCAAAGCAAGATCTATTGGAAACATAAACATACTGATCTCCTTTGCAATCTGAAGAGGGAAAAAGACTCATATGATCTCGAAAAGGGATTTACAAATAGCCCATGTACTGACAAAAGGAATACAGGATCAGTCTATATTTAGTAGGACAGTCATTAGATTATCAAGATCACTGGCATTGTTCTATTAATATCAGTGCTAACCCACTGCTCCCATACCCATTACTGAAAATTCTCAAATATTAAATTCATTTTATTTCTTTTTCTCTTATTTACCACTATAGTATATGCTGTATACAGAATGTATGTGTCCCTCAAAATTCATATGATGAAACCTAATTTCCAATGTGATGGAATTTGGAGGTGAGGTCAATGGGAGGTGATTTGGTTATGAGGGTAGAGCCTAATAAAAGGGATTTATGTCCTTATAAAAGAGGCGCCAGAGAGCTCTCTCACCCTTTCTATGGTGTCAGGACACAGCAAGAAGACTGCCATCCATAAACTAGGAAGCAGGTCCTCTGTTCATTTCAGTTCAGTTAAGTCGCTCAGTCGTGTCCGACTCTTTGTGACCCCATGAACCGCAGCAAGGCAGGCCTCCCTGTCCATCACCAATTCCTGGAGGTTACCTAAAATCATGTCCATTGAATCAGCGATACCATCCAACCATTTCATCCTCTGTTGTCCCCTTCTCCTCCTGCCTTCAATCTTTCCCAGCATCAGGGTCTTTTCAAATGAGTCAGCACTTCGCATCAGGTGGCCAAATTATTGGAGTTTCAGCTTCAACGTCAGTCCTTCCAATGAACACCCAGGACTGATCTCCTTTAGGTTGGACTGTTTGGATATCCTTAGAGTCCAAAGGACTCTCAAGAGTCTTCTCCAACACCACAGTTTAAAAGCATCAATTCTTCAGCGCTCAGTTTTCCTTATAGTCCAACTCTCACATCCATACATGACCACTGGAAAAACTATAGCCTTGATTAGATGGACCTTTGTTGACAAAGTAATGTCTGTGCTTTTCAGTATGCAATCTAGCTTGGTCATAACTTTCTTTCCAAGGGGTAAGAGTCATAATTTCATGGCTGCAGTGATTTTGGAGCCCCCTAAAATAAAGTCAGCCACTGTTTCCACTGTTTCGCCATCTATTTGCCATAAAGTGATGGGACCGGACACCATGATCTACGTTTTCTGAATGTTGAGCTTTAAGCCAACATTTTCACTTTCCTCTTTCACTTTCATCAAGAGGCTCTTTAGTTCTTCTTCACTTTCTGCAATAAGGGTGGTGTCATCTGCATATCTGAGGTTATTGATATTTCTCCCAGCAGTCTTGATTCCAGGTAGTGCTTCTTCCAGCCCAGCATTTCTCATGATGTACTCTGAATATAAGTTAAATAAGTATGGTGACAATATACAGCCTTGACATACTCCTTTTCCTATTTGGAACCAGTCTGTTGTTCCATGCCCAGTTCTAACTGTTGCTTCCTGACATGCATACAGATTTCTCAAGAGGCAGATCAGGTGGTCTGGTACTCCCATCTCTTGAAGAATTTTCCATAGTTTATTGTGATCCACAGGTCAAAGGCTTTGGCATAGTCAATAAAGCAGAAATAGATGTTTTTCTGGAACTCTCTTGCTTTCTCAATCCAGCAGATGTTGGCAATTTGACCTCTGGTTACTCTGCCTTTTCTAAAACCAGCTTGAACATCTGGAAGTTCACAGTTCACCTACTGTTGAAGCCTGGCTTGGAGAATTTTGAGCATTATTTTACTAGCGTGTGAGATGAGTGCAACTGTGCAGGTCCTCAGCAGATACCAAAAATGTTGGTACCTTGATCTTGGACTTTCCAGCCTCTAGAACTAAAGGAGAAATAAATTTCTGCCATTTATAAGCCACCCAGTCTGTGGTATTTTGTTACAGCAGGCTGAACAGACTAAGACACTATGAAGACATACTCATTTAATGTTTCTCAACTTCTAAACTACAAGGCAAACAAGATTTCCTTCAGTTGAACCCATTGTTAAACTTTCAAATGGACAAATTTGAATATACCTCTATAATTTTGGCCCCTCCATTTTCAGTAGTTTCATTTTTGTATTCTTTAACAACTTCTTTCTTGGTTTCAGCTACGGTTTTGGCACTTGCATCTGTGTTTTTTCCCATCATATCATTTTTGGTCTTCATTTTCTGTCCAGCAACACAAAACAATAAAAAGATAAACACACAATTTAATTGGTATGTTGATTAAATGGCACAATTATTTTACCAACTGTTGTAACAGTTTATGGAAAAGCTTTAAAATACTTTCAGTGTCATTATAGACTTGAAATGGCATTAAAATGAATACTATTCCTCTTATATAAATCAAAGTTTCTCTCAGATGAAAAGCAACAAGTTAGAATGCTGACCAGTAGCTACTCAGGGCCAATTGCCAGCATCAGATTAAAATTTGATAAATTAATTATCTTTTATTAGAGGGGACCAGTTTATCCCTGTCATGTCTAATAATTAGCAACAGGGTTTTTGATTGCAGAGCCTCCATTGGTAATAATTATGAATAATACTAAGTTAGGGATAGCACCAATTTAAATACATTTAAAAGAGATAACTTGGGGATATTAGTGATTTGAGTCATGATTTGTTTGCAAGAAAGCTCTTTGCCCTAAGTGTGTATGTGGTAGAAAGAGCACTGGATTAAGGGGCCAGCAAACATGTGTTTTAAACCTGGATCTGTTTTTTGCTTGATGTGACTTTGAGTAAAAGCATAAATTTATCTGTGTTTATTTTTTCAAATGTAAGAGAGAGTAATGCCACCTACCTACCAGGATGTTGTAAGAAGCAAATGATAAAATATATGTGAAATTACATTGGAAACTGTAAAATGCAATGTAGATATATTATTATCCTTTTAACACATGAGAAACTGAGAGCCAAGGAGGGTGAAGTGTTTTTATATTATGTTTTATTCTAGCATTTTTTTAAAGAAGAAATGAACAGTGTTTACTATTTTAACAACTTGTAAATTGAGTATTTAATTTTATAAATAGTGACCTTGAAATGTGAAATAGAGAAAAAACAAATAGAAACTTTCTCTTCTGTTGTCATTTGCTATGATTAATAAAACTATCGCCATGTCATTTGCTATGATTAATAAAACTATCGCCATAGTTTTAGCAAGGTCTTTTAATCAAGGATTTTAAAGCATTTTCAATCACTAAATTATGGGATTAGGTGATTTCTAACGTTTCTGCTAGCCTTAATGTTTTATGATGTTAAGAATTCAACCCAAAGCCAGTGCTCTATGACAACCCAGAGGGGTGAGATGGGGACGGAGAGGGGTTTAAGAGGGAGGGGACATATATCATATGTATACCTATGGCTGATTCATGTTAATGTATGGCAGAAAACAACACTATATCATAATGTAATTGTCCACCAATAAAAAATTAAATTAAAGAATTCCACCTATCCTTAAAACATCAACAATGCCTCAATAAAGAATTCTAAAAAGAAATAAAATCATATTATATTCACAAACATTTACATGTAAGTAAAGGTAAATATAGGGGGAAAAGTAAGCTTAGTATTGAGGCTATCTTTATTTTTAATATTTTTCTAACCACAACACCAGAGCATAGGAGCCTATATAAAATCAGTTGTGTGCATTTGAAAATAATGTATGTGAAAGCACTTTGCAAATTGTTCAGTATTATCAAACGTTGCTGCTACTGCTGCTAAGTCGCTTCAGTCATGTCTGACTCTGTGCAACCCCATAGACGACAGCCTACCAGGCTCCGCTGTCCCTGGGATTCTCCAGGCAAGAACACTGGAGTGGGTTGCCATTTCCTTCTCCAGTGCATGAAAATGAAAAGTGAAAGTGAGGTCTCTTCAGTCGTGTCCGACTGAGCGACCCCGTGGACTGTAGCCTACCAGGCTTTTCCGTCCATGGGATTTTCCAGGCAAGAGTACTGGAGTGGGATGCCATCACCTTCTCCGATTATCAAACGTTAGTTACTATTATTATCACAAAACATTACTTTGGTTACTACAGTTTATACCTTGTGTTTTCCCAGGAATATTGGTATTGTAACTGTATGAATTCAAAAGCATGTACATTTTATGACCCTATCGAACTAAATTTTTGTTTTGTCTCTTCCTAGGGAAAATGTCAATACACAGTAGAAAACCACAGAACACAAACAAATACTTCCTACTCAAAGGGCTGACATGTACCATATGGTATGATGTATAATGTAATATGGGGCTTCCCTGGTGGTTTAGTGGTAAAGTATCTGCCTGATGATGTTGGAGAGGCAGGTTTGATCCGTGGGTTGGGAAGATCCCCTGGAGAAGCAAATGGCAATCCACTCCAGTATTCTTAACTGGGAAATCCCATGGATAGAGGAGCCTGGCGAGCTACAGCCCATGGTGTTGCAAAATAGTCCGACACGACTTAGCAACCAAATCACAACAACAACAAATAATGTAATATATGACTAACTGAAATGAAAACAAAGCAAAATTATCAACTTGTATGCCTTTCCAAAAAACTATTTCTGAAGAAAAGCAAGTTTCTCTCAATATTGCTTGCTGAATATTTACCCTTGGAGTTGATGTTCTTTTGGGCTTCAAATCTGGTATAATGGGCACAGGCAACTGCAAAAAAAAAAAAAAAAAAGAAGTGAAAATCATGGGGGAAAGAAAGAGAAGACATCATAATTGAAGAAAGATCACTAACTGAAATTCAACTTTGTGATTAAAATAAATGAGTGTAGTTCAAACTGAAAACTAGGAAAAAAATATTTCCTTGGTGAGAAAGTTTTTCTTAAAACATCAAAAATAAATCTTGTATTAAATGACTAACACATTCCAGAATCCCCTGAAGTCTAAAATTATATTTTACAATACATGGGCAAAGTTTTAAAAAGACTACTTACAGCAGACAGTCTGGCTGATCTTCTCTTTGGCTATAAGTTAAAAATAATTATCAGTTAAGAAAATTATGGATACACAAAACTAGAAATATTTATATTGTGGTGAAAATATTTAGTGTAACACTATATGTATGTTGTCATTAAGAAGGATTGTGAGCTTGATTAGAAAGTATCATTGAACTAATAAAAATATAAGTTTTGATTTTTCCTTTCTCTGGACCCTTCATATGCTTAAGAAAAAAATTCCAAATTAAATTGCAATTGCTAGGCTAAATCAACACAATGGCTAATAACAGTATATTTAGAAATGAAAATATAGCCCTTTCTTGGAAATCAACAAAGCAATTTTTTAGTTAAAAGGAAGAAGCTCTCTCCAGATCTTAAACACAATACCATCCTAAGTCCCAAGAAGTTTGGAGTTTTCAATACCTACTATTTCTGAGAGAGACCACTGGCATGCCATTTTGGTACTCATATGGTACAAATACACTAAGAAGCATTTAAGTTTTAGTTGCTTATGTTTCAATTTTAAAGAACAAGTGAATTTTTTCAGACAGACTCTAAAACTAAAGAAACTCACCTCTTGCTTCATATCACCTTGACCTGCAGCCTATACAGAGGAGAAAACCACACAGAAATAAGGTCACTGATATAAATGTATAGATCTGAAAATATTGCCTATAGATTGCAGTCTGGAATATAACAGCTTATGACTTTTTCCTGAATTTCTGCTCAAGTAGCCACCCGTTATTGCCTAGTAGCATGCTGTCTACTAACGTGCAAATGTACACCAAGATGCAAATGAATTCCCAAGACATGTTTATATAACTGATAGTCAATTTCATCCTTTTGTATAAACTGTATCTCCTAAAAACAAACTTTAATTTTAAAATCCACCTGTTGTAGCCCATGTTAAAGCCAAAAAGGATGAGAGAGGGCGAGCAGAATGAAGGGCGGAGCTTCATGCAATTTCCCCGTCTGTTTAGCCTCATGCTTGAGATGTAATTGTACTTATCTGACGCTCGCTTATCGCCTCCAAGTTCTGCAGACAAGAACTACAATCCCCACAATGCTTTGCGGCGGCGGGGGTTTACCTCTTTGTTACAACGTCAGCGCGTTTTATTGAGAATCCGGCTGCTGATTTTAAAACTTCCCGCCACTACCTGCTACAAGGTTGCTGTCAGTTTTGTAAAATCGCAAGATCCATTGCACAAGCCTAGAAAAGCGCAGCGGCGGGAATCACAGAAAGGGGGTTGCTGATTAGAAACCATTGCTTTCTGTCTTTTTAGACTGGAAATTACTAAGCTATTGCACGAGTCATACAGCCTCAGAGCACCAGGGAATTTCAGTCTTATTCCTATTTCTAAAAATAGGGAAGACAAACGAATAGAGAGGAATAATACTTTAAAACAATCATAACGCCTTACAATAGCACAGTATTTTACAATTTTATCAAGCAACAAAACAGCGATCGATTTCACTTCTAACGGACCCCGCTCCTCAACAAACAAACAAACAAACAAACAAATCAACACCGAGTGTGAATTTCTTTCTTGTCCAAGAGAGGAGTCATGATTTTTTAAGTGGAGTCGCTAAGAGTTGGACACGACTTCACTTTCACTTTTCACTTTCATGCATTGGAGGAGGAAATGGCAACCCACTCCAGTATTCTTGCCTGGAGAATCCCAGGGACAGAGGAGCCTAGTGGGCTGCCGTCTATGGGGTCGTAGAGAGTCAGACACGACTGAAGCGACTTAGCAGCAGCAGCGACAGCAGCCCTTGAATAGCTCCTATCAAGTCTTTGTGTCTAAAGTGAGCAAATCCACGCTACCCCAAGATCAGCAATAGTTTATCTGACGCATTCCTCTTATCATTCTTCCACCTTTAGACAGTGAGCTTGGAGAGTCTCAGACCTCTAGGGCCTAAAGTTGCTATTACAACGGTGAATCTTTACCTTCTCCAGGACAGTTTGAAGTCTGCGCCGCCTAATGGCGCAGGATTATCACTGCAAAGCCATCTGGCTTGACAAGAAGTGGAGGAGGGAAAAAAAAGCAAAAGAAAAAGGGAAGAACAAAGGCAAATAAATATGGGAGAAAGCCATGGCCTTCGTTCACCCAAATGGGACGGTTCCCGGAGGAAATCTGGAGGCTGAGGAGGAAATTAGTGCCTGAAAGTGTGGTTGGGAGAAGAGTTCTCCAATAGGGTAAGCGGAGGAAAGGGGGTGGGGTAGGAAGCGACAGCACAGTGCTATGGCTGTTTGTAATTCAGCACGGAGACACCTCTCAAGCGATTCTTTCCCTTAAACAAAACAATCCAAAAAGTGAACTACTAGTTGCGTGAAAGACCATCCTCAACCTTGTATTAACCGATATTTGCCCTTCCCTCCCCTTAGGCACCTCACAAAATCGAACTAGAAGCCAAAATGCTTTTTAAAAAAGTCTCTGCCGATTAGGAAATATGTATTTCAGTCGCTAATACCCCTTCTATCTTCCTATTTCACTTACCTTTCTTTTGGGCATTGTTGCAGCTCTCTATAGATCTTAGCAGTCAGCAGAAAAAAAGCCGAGAGCAGTCTCTACACGACCGCTCAGAGAGCAACTGAGTTTTCAATGAACTAATTAAAGTACGACCTGTACTTGCCTTCAAAAAAAAAAAAAAAAAAACACCTCTCGTTATTGGCAACAGTAAACGCACCAAGACACAACCAAGCTACGTGAATGGTTAGCAGGAGTGGGAGCCAAATTGGAGTGACAGGCTGGCAGACCAATAAGAGGAGTGACCAGCCCAGGGGGCGTGACTCACGGACTCGAAGCCCTCGAAGGCTGCCTGCTCCTACTGCTGGTGGGTTAGAGGAGCACCTTGACTTGGACTCAAAGGTCTGAAGCATAAATCTGGAGGGAAAGCTGGGATTGTCCTTTTCGGTTCTCTTTTCTTTTCTTTTCTTTTTTTTTTTCCCTTTATATAGTAATAACAGGAGAAAGTCACTACACTTGCTTTCTCCACGGTCTCCAAAAGTTTCATCCTGGAAGGAAAGTGCTTTTCAGACAGGACTGGGCCTAGGCTCCAATCTTTCCATTCTACCTTTGGCAGTAGGATGTAGATGACATGAGAGGAGTACTCTTTCAGAAAGTAGAAAAGAGTGGAGCTGTTTCTCAGGTTGTGGAGACTGCGCCACACCAGAATTGTGTCCTGGCAGGATCAGGGTGCCAAAACGGGGCATCTTTCGCAGATGGAGAACCTCAAAACTTGAAACTGTAAGAACAAGGAGAACCTGAAGGTGGGGACATCTGATAGATACCACTATCCCACTTGGTGGGAGTTCACTAAGAATTCAGTGGTCCTCTGTGTGAGGTAATAAAGACTATCTAAAGGAAAAAGGCTGATACAGTGGATTATGAATCCAAAGGTGGCATTTAGAGAAGGAACTCGGGAAGGTACCACACATGAAAGTATTTAGGGCACAGAGCCTGGACTAGGATAAAGCAACTAAAGCACTCACTTCTGGTGCAAATTTAAGGATGCACCCCAGACTCAGGAGATTTGGATGAGGCCATTGAGGTGAACCATCAAGGGTAGAGTGCATGTGTTCTAAGTCTTTTCAGTCTTGTCTGACTCATTCCGACCCTATGGACTGTAGCCCGCCAGGCTTCTCTGTCCATGGGATTCTCCAGGCAAGAATACTGGAGTTGATTCCCATACCCTCCTCCAAGGGATCTTCCTGACCCAGGGATGTAACCTGCATTGGGAGGCGAGTTCTTTACCACTAGCGCCACTTGTGAAGCCCCACAAGTGTAAGGTAGGATCTTGTTTTTATTTAAAATTGATATTTTGTTTATCATAGAATTAAAAAAAAAACTTTAGCTCTTTAAAGTAGTGCATTAAATATTTATCTTTATTATTGAGTTTTGGGGTGCCCCTTATAATTTGTGCCTGAGTGCCCCCTAACCTCACCTTAGTCCTAGTTATCTTTAGGTGGCTTTCTACTCTAAAAGAGGCTTTGATTTGCTTTCCAAAGGTAGTTAGTGAGCCCTAAAGTTTGTTAGAATGGGAGTGCAGATTGGTGAATAAGGTCCTTGAAGATAATAATGGGCAAAAATGTAGGATTTTGAACCAGTTTCTCAGAATGCCTTGGTTTGGACTGTAAAGAAAGCTGAGCACCGAAGAATTGATGCTTTTGAACTGTGGTGTTGGAGAAGACTCTTGAGAGTCCCTTGGACTGCAAGGAGATCCAACCAGTCCATTCGGTCCTGGGTGGTGTTTGGAAGGAATGATGCTAAAGCTGAAACTCCAGTACTTTGGCCACCTCATGCGAAGCATTGACTCATTGGAAAAGACTCTGATGCTGGGAGGGATTGGGGGCAGGAGGAGAAGGGGACGACAGAGGATGAGATGGCTGGATGGCATTACTGACTCGATGGACGTGAGTTTGAGTGAACTCCAGGAGTTAGTGATGGACAGGGAGGCCTGGCGTGCTGCAATTCATGGGGTCGCAAAGAGTCGGACACGACTGAGCAACTGAACTGAATTTAACTGAATTGGGTTAACAGCTGATATTCCTATGCTGAAAGGTTGATCAAAAAAGGAAATTAACCTTTTGAACAGTTAGTTAAAAGAAGAAATCCATTTGTGTTCATGTGGATTAAAAATTAGAATCATCAGTTTAAAAAAGAAATATTCATAGCTGCTATAGAATACCAAACAATCCCTTCAAACTAAAATACAGTCTGAGAAGAACTGATCATTTTACCATTTCCCATTCTTCCCCAGCACCTACAGTGTGGAATTAAACAGATCAGGTAGTAAAGACTGACTGCAGCTCAGTTTCTCTCCTTCAACCTCAATGTGTTCTGATTCAAGTAGGTAAATCAGAAAAACATTTAAATTTCTTTCTTTCCCCACAGTTATTGGGATCATCCCTAGATTCTCTGGATGCTTCTTTTTTCTTTTTCTTTTTTTAAAATATTTATTTATTTTAATTGGAGGCTAATTACTTTACAATATTGCAGTGGTTTCTGGTGAAGGCATTTTTGGAGGAACCTAGATACGTTTCAGTCATTTTATTTGCCAAAAGTTAGAAAGTAACACAAAATTTGGATTCAATATAAGGATTGCTTCATAAGGATAAGGAGAAGCATGAAAGGAATAAAAAATGTGTCAACACTGGAACACATTCAACAAATTTGCATTTAGCATTATTTTGTGAGTTGGATTTTGTATTTATGGACTAGCCTATGAAACTATAAAACTCTGAGGTATGCAAAGTTGCATCACGGTTTCTGCCCTTAAAAATTTAGGAGAAAGCAAGTAGATGCACACATATTTATAAATAAAGTTGCTTGTATCATGTGAGTTGTGCAATCTAAATTTAATAATAAAACAGAAGGAAACTATCATTTAGGACTGAGATCATAGGAGAATTTTTTTGTTGAGGAGGTAGTGTTTGACTTGGCTCTGAACTATTGGATAAACTGTTACAGTAAATACAGAGGCAGGAAAACTGTGTTTGTTTGGGGAACAGAATGCCTAGTCCAAGTGAATTGAAACAAAAGATCATGAGGAATCTTGGGAGGCAAGGCTTAGTTTGAATGCAAAGGAAAAGTGTGCAGGTCAGTGGACTCTAAGATTCCTCTTAAGTTTGTCAGCAATTTTTCTTTTTGGTCAATTTCCCTTTCTTCTGGTCTAAACTGTTGCATCTGTGGTTTGTATGCACCTGTGGTTTGTATCTTATCCGATTGAAAAAATAGTCATGCATGCATAAGTAAATTTTCTAAGATTGAAATATTTCTCTAATTTCTGAACACCACCCTCATGTTCTTCTTTTCAATCATTAACTATGATAGTCTTTTGTAGAAACCAATCTGTCCAAGGCTTTTTTCCTTTGCTATATTATTACCTCCGATTGCAGCCCTATTCTCTTATACCTTTGCTTATCAAATGTCTATCAACTAGTTCAGACCCAAGTAAAATTACTTCTTTGACAAAAGTCTTCTCCAGTGATTTCAGTCCTAAAAGATTCTACCTTCTTGTTAAACTATAGACTTTAAATTATATCACTTATATGACTCAAGCAAGTTTTGATATTTTCCACCAACCATTATCATACAACTTCATATTGACTTAAAATTGTATATACTTATTTTTCCTTGCATAAATATTTTGTAAGCACTCTGCACTCTCTCTCTCGCTCTCTCTCTCTCTGTGTTATATATATATATATATATATATGCTGTAGAATTCCTTAACTTTAAAACTAATTTTTCTAAAATTGAGAAATTATTCCTTAAGTAAATTTTTTTTAAGTGAAAGTTGTTCAGTCGTGTCCAACTCTTTGTGACCCCATGAAATTCTCCAGGCCAGAACACTGGAGTGGATAGCCTTTTCATCCAGGGAGTCTTCCCAACCCAGGGATGGAACCCATGTCTCCTGAATTGCAGGTGGATTCTTTACCAGCTGAGTCACAAGGGAAGCCCAAAAATACTGGAGTAGGTAGCCTATTCCTTCTCCAGGGGATCTTTCCAACCCAGGAATTGAACTAGGGTCTCCTGCATTGCAGGCAGATTCGTTACCAACTGAGCCATCAGGGAAGCCATAAGTAAAATTTTTATGTTTATATAATTGTCAAAGTAAGAGTTTTATTGACTCATTTAAAAATATATTAGCTTATTTCTCATTTTAAATTAGTTATTTATGATGGGAGTGTTCTCTGTGCACTTGAGAAGAAATGATAGATAACTAATAAAAATCTACTATATAGCACAAGGAACTCTACTCAGTGCTCTGTGGTGACCTAAATGTGAAGGAAATCCAAAAATGAGGGAATATATGTATACATATGGCTGATTTACTTTGCTGTACAGCAGAAATTAACACAACAGTGTAAGGCAACTATAGTATAATAAAAATTTTCAAAACAAATTGTTCATTAATGACAATGAAAGTTGATTGCTGGACAATTCTCCACAGGACTCTCTAATTTCCCCTGGGTATTAAACATGCCTACTGCCACTATCAAAACTTACATCAGCTGTAGCATGCCCATTTAGTAATCATTGGGAAATGACACAGGAAGATATGAAAGATTATAAAGGAAAAATACCAATATTAAAATGTTTGAGATAGAGAATCCAAAAGAAAGTATTAAGTGTTTATGAAAAAAGGGTTGCTAGGTGATAAAGATAAAAGAGGTCTTCAAATATTCTGTATATTCATAGTTTAAAATGATATATATGTTGCATTATTGAAAGTATTTCTCCAAATATTTCTTTGCATGAAATGGGATCTCAAAAATACTGTTTGATTAGTAATAACTATCTTCTTTCCATATTAAATTATCTTTAATTTTGGCCTCATCCATTGCTATTATAATATGTATTATATTTCTAAAAATTGAAAAAAAAAAAGAATTATTGTTATGTTAGCAAATAATGAGGAGATTATGTAATTAACATTATGTAATTAAAATTTGTGTTTTACATGCACTGTCAGTTGGTATTTTCAGAGGGCAAAATAAATGGTAAATCTACAGTGAGCCAAAATACGTAAATACTCTTATTTTTGAGACTTCTATAAAATTGACATGAGTAATTCGCTGAGTGAAATCTTCCTATAACTTACGTTTATTCACTGTAGGCCAGAGGCTAATAAAATAGTGAATTAGTGGGTGATCCCTGATATGAAGGATCTGGAAAGTAGGTTTCCAATGGTAAAAGTAATGGAGCTGCTTTCTAGGGAAAATAAAGGAATATAAAACAGTTTTATGTTTTTATTGCAAAATTTCTACTACATTCAAAGTGTTTATTTGAGGGATTATTATTTTTAGGCTCTCAGACCTTAAAGCTTGAAGGAGGCCATTGGAGATTTCTAGTTTAGTCACTTTGGAATACAGATGAATAAATTCTAATCCAAGGAGTTAAATGACATGCCCAAGATCATCTATTAAATGCACAGTAGGTATTTTTTGGTTGTGTACTAAAAAATGTATCTGTGGTTGTAATATTAATAATTATATAGCTTATGCAGAAATGTTAGTAACTATACAGTCCATGGAATTCTCCAGGCTAAAATACTGGAGTGGGTAGCCTTTCCCTTCTCCAGGAGATCTTCCCAGTCCAGGGATCAAACCCATGTCTCCTGCATTGCAGGCAGATTCTTTACCAACTGAGCTACAAGGGAGCCCAAGAATACTGGAGTGGGTAGTCTATCCTTTCTCCAGTGGATCTTCCTGACCCAGGAATTGAACTGGGGTCTCCTGCATTGCAGGCAAATTCTTTACCAACTGAGCTATCAGGGAAGCCCAAACTATAAGGCATATTTGATAAATAGAGATTTTGTTCAATTCCAGTTTCTTCAAAATTCAAGAAGAAACTCTGGCCATCAACCTGCTTCAGAAACTTTTTTAATGCTTATTTATGTTTATCAATGGATCCTCATTTCATCTATAGTCTTTTTAAAAATATAAATCACACCCTCTCCAGCATTTATTGCTTGCAGATTTTTGGATCGCAGCCATGTCCATGGAGAACAGTGTGGAGATTCCTTAAAAAATTGCAAATAGAACTACCTTATGACCCAGCAATCCCACTGCTGGGCATACACACCGAGGAAACCAGAATTGAAAGAGACACATGTACCCCAATGTTCATCGCAGCACTGTTTATAATAGCCAGGACATGGAAACAACCTAGATGTCCATCAGCAGATGAATGGATAAGAAAGCTGTGGTACATATACACAATGGAGTATTACTCAGCCGTTAAAAAGAATTCATTTGAATCAGTTCTGATGAGATGGATGCAACTGGAGCCAATTATACAGAGTGAAGTAAGCCAGAAAGACAAACACCAATACAGTATACTAACACATATATATGGAATTTAGAAAGATGACAATGACGACCCTGTATGCAAGACAGCAAAAAAGACACAGATGTGTATAACAGACTTTTGGACTCAGAGGGAGAGGGAGAGGGTGGGATGATTTGGGAGAATGGCATTCTAACATGTATACTATCATGTAAGAATAAAATCGCCAGTCTATGTCTGACGCAGGATACAGCATGCTTGGGGCTGGTGCATGGGGATGACCCAGAGAGATGTTATGGGGAAGGAGGTGGGAGGGGGGGTTCATGTTTGGGAACACATGTAAGAATTAAAGATTTTAAAATTAAAAAAATAAAAAAAATAAAAAAAATTTAAAAAATAAATAAATGATTACAGAATTAAAAAAAATAAAAATATAAATAATAGAATTTTATTTTTTAATAATATAACTTTTTAATTTATTTTAATTGGATGATTGCTTTACAATATTGTGTTGGTTTCTGCCATACAACAATGTGAATCAGCCATAAGTATACATATATCCCCTCCCTCTTGAGCTTTCCTCCCACCCCCACCATCCCACCTCTCTAGGTCTTCACATAGCACTAGGCTAAGTGACCTGTGTTATACTATACAGCAGCTTCCCACTAGCTATCTGTTTTACACGTGGTAGTGTATATAGGTTAATGCTACTCTATCAATTTGTCACACTTTTTCTTTATGATCTTAAACTTGAATTCTTTAGTCAGTTTTCAATGACCTCAAGAAAGTAGAAAAGGTAGGGGAGAGAAATTCTACTTTCACTTTTTGTTTTGTTTTTTGGTCTAAGGTAATTCCAGGGAATGTAGATTTTTCCCTTAGTGCTGTCACTTAAGTAGTGTCTGACTCTGTGACCCTTGGACCATAGCCCGCCAAGCTCCTCTGTCCATGGAATTCTCCAGGCAAGAGTACTGGAGTGAGTTGCCATGCCCTCTGCCAGGGGATCGTCCTGACCTAGAGATCAAACCCACATCTCCTGTAGTGCAAGTGGATTCTTTACCCTCTGAACCACCTGGGAAACCCTAGTTTCCTTAAATTTACTAAATTCTATCTACTGTACTTTGTGGTTTTGGTATTGTTAATATCTACTCATTTGAAAAGACCCTGATGCTGGGAAAGATTGAAGGCGGGAGGAGAAGGGGACGACGGAGGATGAGATGGTTGGATGGCATCACCGACTCAAAGGGCATGAGTTTGAGTAAATTCCAGGAGTTGCTGATGGACAGGGAGGCCTGGCGTGCTGCAGTCCATGGGGTTGCAAAGAGTCGGACACGACTGAGCAACTGAACTGAACTGAAAATATCAATTTTTGCATGAAATATGAGGCTTTTAAAATCTTAAAAATTTTCTGATAGTTTAGCATCAGCCTTGTCTTACAAAAACATAGATATTAATCCATAGCTTATATACTACTAAAACATATATTGGGACACTTCTACAAAGTGTGTGACATCTTTAGTTTAAAACAAGTATACTTTGGCTTTTTATATTTTAATTTACCTTAATGTTCCAAGCTTCTCCCATCTCATTAGAAAGCTCACTAATGCCGTTTATCCTTATAAAAATAATTTATAAAAAATTTAATAGGAAATTCCCTCGTGGTCAAGTGGTTAAGGCTAGGTGCCCTCACTACATAGGCTCGATTTCAATCCCTGGCCAGTGACCTAAAATTCCACAAGCCACGCAAAGTGTTCCCCTTCTCCTAAAAAGAATTAATAAAAAAGTTGATAAGTATCCTACCCTGTCCAATTGAGATTAGAGCCTATTTTCAAGAAAAGTCAGTTTAAAAAGAGTGCAAGGAAGAATAGAGAAAATAAGATACACTGAAGAAGAATCATTAAGAAATAATCTTTAAAGAGTCATTTTGAGGAGATTATTTATACACGTCTGTGTTCTTAAATTCTAAGGACGTGGAGGAAAACATTTACTGCAAGGTTTTCCCTATTACTTATTTTTCAAGGAATCATTTTGTTTGTTTGTTCCTATCCTGTTTTAATTCAATTTGTTTGTTAAACAATAGCTGACATGCTTCATTTATTTTCCATTTACTTAAAACCTGGGAAGTTATAACATACTGAAGTGAGTAACCATTCAAGCAAATGGACATGCTAAATTTTTATAATTTTAGTGACAATAGTATAAATCTACACTTATATGTATATTTATTATTGTAAGTAAACTAAGTATATCTTTGGAGTTTCTTCCCTTGGTTTCAGTGTTAAATTGTCTAAATGCAAATAAGAAGATATTAAGAAATTATGCCAATATTTTATTTGTTGGATTATATTTTGTTTGGTCTTTTTCATGTATTGTACTCATTGCTGATTCAAATTAAAGGGAAAATAGAATTGCTTCCTCAGCCTCCTTTTGTTTTTATGTTCTAGTTTACTTCTAAATTTATTGTAATTGTCACTCAGCACTTGATTTCTCCTGGATAAGGCCCACACTGGAGATTTTTAGAGAGTAATACATGCTATTTTGCTTCATTAGGCATGTTTTATTCTGTGAAAAACATTATTTGTGTAGCTGTTAAAAACAGAAACATTATTTTGTGAGTTTATGCTAACTTTTGCCCATTAAAGTAGCATCCTATTGTATTTAATCATCTTAATTTTATATTTAAAATATTTGTGGCAGGATAATTTCTTTAAATATTAATTTGTATATATATTTTTTCAGTTCACGAATTTAACCAAATTTTTGTGTTTCTTCACCTCAACCAGTGACTGATGGCTATGCTTTGAGAACTACACTGGTTAAGTTCTTGGAATTGTAGAACTTGTTTATCAAAGGGAAGTTGTTCCTTAGTCTCTAAGTCATTTTCAACTCTCTTGTGACCTCATGAACTGTAGCCTGCCAGGATCCTCTGTCCATTGGATTTTCCAGAAAAGAATATTGGAATGGGTTGCCATTTTCTTCTTCAGGAGATCTTCCTGATCCAGGGATTGAACCCCCGCTTCCTGTATTGCAGGCAGATTCTTTATCATTGAGCCACCTGGGAAGAACATGTCCCAAAGAGCAGAAGAGAAAAAAAGAGCCATACTATAGGAGACTTTGAACTTTTCTCAAGGCAGAGGCAGTGATAAGAAATGGGATAGTGAGACCAGACACTATTTGCACATATTGTCCCAAAATGAAATGTGGCTCTGGAATGCCAAATTAGGTAGTGGAAATACTGTAAGAGGGATATTTCTGATAATAATTGGAATAGAAGTGCCTCAGAGACAGGTAGCAAGAATCAGCACTGGAGAGAAGCACTACTTTATAAGCTCACCAACACAAACACATGCCCACTTCGTTTATCCTGGCCAACACTTAGTATCTTAAAATGTATTAATTTCACATGTCTTTAGCTATGAATGAAGAACATCTTTATATATGTTTGATGGCCATTTGTATTTTTGTGTGTGAATATTTGACTGTATCCTTTATTTTTCTATTTATTTTTTCTCTTTCATCTTTTGAACTTTTTATAGTGGTAGGTTTATTCCAAACAAAAGATTTAAGTTTTTATGTAGTATTATCACTTTTTCTATATAATTTATTGGTTATATTTTCAGAACTTCGTCATACCAAAATTATAAACTTTCCCATTTATAATTCTGTCAAAAGTTATGTAGTTTCACTTTTTATATTTGAATATTTGTCCAGTCCTCTGGACTTTACTTTTTTTACAGAGTGATTGGGGATACAGCTTAGTTTTTTCTCAAAATATAAGTCAGTTGTGTCAGCATAAAGCTTATCATCTATACGTGAAGAAACTGAGGTCTAGAACAATGAAGCAACTCGTCTAAGATTTTAAGTAAGTTGAGAATAGAAATCAGGTTTTTGACTTCAACTTTAGGCCTATAACTTTTCCAACAAAGTACACTGATTTATTGCCACCTCTTCTGCTTAATTAAGTATTTTCCTGGTTTGACAGTGCTGTGATTTAGTGTAACCTGGTAGAAACTGGGTGAAAAACCTTAATTATAAACAATTATTTGCTTGCCACCAGGAGAGTGTGAATTAGAAAATGATTTATTTCCTTGTATAAGAAAGATCTATACCAGGAACTTCAGGGAGAGAGACCAGCTGTGCTTTAGATTAGTTCTTGGCATAAGTTGGAAAGGTAATAATCACTACACTATCATGAGAGGGATTGATGTGGGAATGAGAGCAGGATGAGAGGGGGAACTTCTTTAAATTTTTCTCTCGGGTCAGACCTTCTTGAGTCACTACTTAGAGATTATTAGTAAGATATTTCCTAGTTTTCTCTAGATAAAATTAATACTGACAGCTACTATTTATTGGAAGCTTACTATGTGCCAGGTGTTGTTGTTTAGTCGCTAAGTCATGTCCAATTTTTTTGCAACCCCGTGGACTATAGCCCAACAGACTCCTCTGTCCATGGGATTTCCCAGGTGAAAGTACTATAATGGATTGCCATTTCCTTCTGCAGGCCATCTTCCAGACCCAGGGATAGAACCCCCAACTCCTGCATTGGAAGGTGGATTCTATACCACTGAGCCACCAGGAGGAGTTTGTATATGTGTCAGGTAATGTTAGGCTTTATATGAATTATCTCTGGTCCTCAGTTTACACGTGATACAGCTAGCAAATGCTGAATTGCAGAATTCAAACTCATAGAAGCTTGACTCTGGAGCCTGTTCTCTTTTAATTACATTTCAGTTCTTTCAACCTTTATTTTATCCAGTAGTTCTGCTTTAGAATCTTAATTCAGAAATTCATCATTATAAGAAAACAGCATAAAAATTTTTTAATGTAATTGATAGAGAATTAATTATGTTTGGTTTCCTGTCTTTCAGTTTTAAATTTCCAGATCTCTTTGAGACACAGTGCTATTTTAGCCCCAACTGTGAAATAGCTGCTAGACCAATGCTTATAGAATGTAATTATCCTGACCAAAGCTCTAATCCACATTCATTCATTCTACAAATATTAACTGAGAACTTCCCAGGGCCCAGCCATTGCATTAGGCACTGAGGGGCACTGAGGATACAAAGATTTTGCTCTGTCCTTAAGGAACTCCCAATCTATTATAGAGATAGGTGTGCCTACAAAAATTACAATATAATCTGAAATGTGATAATGTGCAAAATAAGTCATCAGAGTAAGAAGCAAAGGGAGGTAAAGACAATACAAGAGAGATGGTATTCTAAGTAAATAATTATTAATAATTCTACGCATTTTTACTTATCTTAAAGAAGTAATACTTGGTACAATACTGACATTGATAATTATTTATTTTTCATAGCATACTTAAATAAGTATTAGAATACCTGCCAATGTATTCCCTCAAATTATATTGTGGACTACCTGTGGTACTGTGTCCACACTTTGAGAAGCATTCCTCTAGTAGAAGCACTTGCATTGTTGCCAGAGGTCAGTGCAGATGCCTTGGATTTTTATGTGATTGGATGATATTCAATGAACATTGGGCTATGTACTTTTCAGGCAGTGCTGAATGGGGAGTTTCTTTTTTCTTGCTTGACTAGAGAGATGTGAGACTCCACGTTGAGTATAGCCAGGTAAAACCCTACAAAGAAACTTGCTGGAATTGAGGAGGACTATATAAGTGCCCAGTTAAAACAGAAAATATGATCTTTATCAGCAACTATTTTAGGCAAGCAACGGCATGTGTGAAATAGTTCATTTTTCTTGCATACCTTGTGGACTAGTTAAGACTGGCAACATATGATGAACTTACATATACCACATAATTTCACTGACATATGAAAAATTAAAATCATTATATTTTAACTTAAAAATTCTGTTTTTTTGTTGCTAACTCACTTCAATATTTCAATTAAAATTTTAAATATAAAAAGAGTTATGATTTTACTAAACTGAATTTCCATTACAATTGCTTTATTACAATGAGCATGAAAATATATGCTCATTTTCAATGAGTACCAAAAATGGATGAATCTATTGATATTGCAGCCTTGAATAAATTTACATCTGGTAAACAAAAGTTACACCAAAAAAACCAATGTTTATGCATATTACAAAACTTTATTTCTTTTTTATGTTTTTATAAATAAATAAATTATTATTATTTTTTACTTTACAGTATTGTTTGGGTTTTGCCATACATTGACATGAATTGACCATGGATGTACATGTGTTCCCCATCCTGAACCCCCCTCCCACCTCCCTCCCCCTCTCATCCCTCTGGGTCATCCAAGTGCACCAGGCCCAAGCACCCTGTATCATGCATCAAACCTGGACTGGCGATTTGTTTCACATATGATATTATACATGTTTCAATGCCATTCTCCCAAATCATTCTGCCCTCACCCTCTCCCACAGAGTCCAAAAGACTGTTCTATACATCTGTGTCTCTTTTGCTATATTTCATACAGGGTTATTGTTACCATCTTTCTAAATTCCATATATATATGTGTTAGTATACTGTATTGGGATGGCGGAGCCTGGTGGGCTGCCGTCTATGGGGTCGAACAGAGTTGGACACGACTGAAGCGACTTAGCAGCAGCAGCAGCATACTGTATTGGTGTTTTTCTTTCTGGCTTACTTCACTCTGTATAATAGGCTCCAGTTTCATCCACCTCATTAGAACTGATTCAAATGCATTCTTTTTAATGGCTGAGTAATATTCCATTTATCTATGTACCACAGATCTCTTATCCATTCATCTGCTGATGGACGTCTAGGTTGCTTCCATGTCCTGGCTATTATAAACAGTGCTGCGATGAACATTGGGATGCACGTGTCTCTTTCAATTCTGGTTTCCTCGGTATGTATGCCCAGAGGTGGGATTTCTGGGTCATATGACAGTTCTATTTCCTGTTCTCTATAGTGGCTGTACTAGTTTGCATTCCCACCAACAGTGTAAGAAGGTTCCCTTTTCTCCACACCCTCTCCAGCATTTATTCCTTATAGGTAGCAGCCATTCTGACTGGCATGAAATGGTACCTCACTGTGGTTTTGATTTGCATTTCTCTGATAATGAGTGATGTTGAGCATCTTTTCATGTGTTTGTTAGCCAACTGCATGTCTTCTTTGAAGAAATGTCTGTTTAGTTCTTTGGCCCACTTTTTGACTGGGTCGTTTGTTTTTCTGAAACCGAGCTGAAGGAGATGCTTGTATATTTTTGAGATTAATTCTTTGTCAGTTGCTTTGTTTGCTATTATTTTCTCCCATTCTAAAGGCTGTCTTTTCACCTTGCTTATAGTTTCCTTTATTGTACAGAAGCTTTTAATTTTAATTAGATCTCATTTGTTTATTTTTGCTTTTATTTCCAATATTCTGGGAAGTGGGTCATAGATGATCCTGCTGTGATTTATGTCGGAGAGTGTTTTGCCTATGTTTTCCTCTAGGAGTTTTATAGTTTTGTCTTACACTTAGATATTTAATCCACTTTGAGTTTATTTTTGTGTATGGTGTTAGAAAGTGATCTAGTTTCATTCTTTTACATGTGGTTGACCAATTTTCCCAGCACCACTTGTTAAAGAGATTGTCTTTTCTCCATTGTATATTCTTGCCTCCTTTGTCAAGGATAAGGTGTCCATAGGTACATGGATTTATCTCTGGGCTTTCTATTTTGTTACATTAATCTATATTTCTGTCTTTGTGCCAGCACTGTACTGTTTTGATGACTGTGGCTTTGTAGTAGAGACTGAAGTCAGGCAGGCTGATTCCTCCAGTTTGATTCTTCTTTCTCAAGATTGCTTTGGCTATTCGAGGTTTCTTGGATTTCCATACAAATTGTGAAATTATTTGTTCTAGTTCTCTGAAAAATACCGTGGGTAGCTTGATAGGGATTGCATTGAATCTATAGATTGCTTTGGGTCGTATACTCATTTTCACTATATTGATTCTTCTGATCCATGAACACGGTATATTTCTCCATCTATTTGTGTCTTCTTTGATTTCTTTCACCAGTGTTTTATAGTTTTCTTTATATAGGTCTTTTATTTCTTTTGGTAGATATATTCTTAAGTATTTTATTCTTTTCGTTGACATGGTGAATGGAATTGTTTCCTTAATTTCTCTTTCTGTTTTCTCACTGTTAGTGTATAGAATTGCAAGGGATTTCTGTGTGTTGATTTTATATCCTGCAAATTTACTATATTCCTTGATTAGTTTCTGATGCTGTCTTTAGTGTTTTCTACGTAGAGGATCATGTCATCTGCAAACAGTGAGAGTTTTACTTCTTTTTCTCCAGTCTGGATTCCTTTTATTTCTTTTTCTGCTCTGATTGCTGTGGCCAAAACTTTGAAAACCATGTTGAATAGTAGTGGTGAGAGTGGGCACCCATCTCTTGTTCCTGACTTTAGGGGAAATGCTTTCAATTTTTCACCATTGAGGAAAACTTTAATATAAATGTAGCAGCTGACTAAATATTGAACTTTAGCCTGTGTGAAATCATGCTATGCTGTATCGCCATTTCTCAATTGTGTCATTGGGCTCTTTGCTTACAGGTACTAATTGCAACCAGTTTAGGACTTTCACATTGAGTTTCAACACTATCATTTGGTTTCATATTGAACTTGAATGTTTCAATGAGTTTTAGATTTAACATTTGGCTTTGTTAATATTTTAAGTTTGCTATGGCCAAATTCCAAATTTCATTATTAGATTTACTGTTTTAATTAAGTATCTTTATTGAAATGTAATTCACATACTATAAAATTCATCCAAAGTAAAGTGTACAAGTCAATGTATTTGTATATTAACAGAGTTGTGAAACTATCACCAGAATCACTTTTAGAATATTTAAATCACCTCCAAAACAGCATTTGTACACATTATCAGACACTCTCCCTTCTCCCCTGATCCTCTTCCAAATTGGTCTGCATATTTAATACAATTTTTAAAATTCATTTTTTAAAATTTATTTATTTTAATTGGAGGCTAATTACTTTACAATATTGTATTGGTTTTGCCATCCATCAACATGAATAATTCATGTAAAAATTAAAGGGAGTCAGTATAGCTAAAGTAATCTTAGAAAAGAAGAATAAAGTTGGAAGACTCACAGTTGCTAATTTCTAAACTTATAACAAAGCAACATTAAGACAGTGGCATGCTGTGTGCTGTGCTTAGCCTCTCAGTTGTGTCCAACTCTTTGTGACCCCATGTAGCCCACCAGGTTCCTGTGTCCATGGGGATTCTCCAAGCAAGAATACTGGAGTGGGCTGCCATGTCTTCCTCCAGGGGAATCTTCCCAACCCAGGAACTGAACCCAGGTCTCCTATATTGCAAGCAGATTCTTTCCCATCTGAGCCACCAGGGAAGCCCAGACAGTGGTATAAGGATAAACATATAGATCAATGGAATCAATTTAAGAGTGCAGAACATAACCATTATATATGTAATTAACTGGTTTTTCAACAAGGGTGCAAAAAAGATCAGTAGGAAAAAAAGTATTTTAAACAAATGGCATTAGAAAGAGTGGTTATCCACATGCAAGTGAATTAGACTTCTTCAGACCATATACAAAAATTAACTCAAAATGGATCATATACAATGTGAGAGATAAAACAATAATACTCTTAAAAGAAAACATAGAAATAAGCATTTGTGACCCTGGGTTAGGCAATGGTTTCTTAGATGTGACACACACACACATACACAAACAAATAACAAAGGAAAAACAGATAAATTAGATTCATCAATATTAAAATATTTTGTACTTTGAATGGTATCATTAAGAATGTGACTAGACAACCCACAAAATGAGAGAAAATATTTTCAAATCATATACCTCATAAAGGACTTTTATCCAGATTATAAATAGAACTTTTAACATAATCAATAATAAAATACAAATAACTCAATTTAAAAATGAACTAATGATCTGATGTGACTTAACAATTCCACTTCTAGATATATATCAAAAAAATAAAAACATACATCTACACAAAATCTTGTACATGAATATTTACAACAGCATTATACATTATCACCAGCAAGTAGAGAAAACCCAAATGTCCACTGACTGATAAGTAAAATGTACTATATTCATACGATGGAATATTGCTCAGAAATAGAAAATAATGTAGTAATGATACATGCTACAATATGAATAAACCTTGAAAACAGTACAGTCTACCTCACAGACGCTACAAGTTTCAGACTATCACAATAAAGGGAATATTGCAATAAAAGGAAGTCACATGATTTTTTTTTTTTTGGTTCCCCAGTGCCTATAAAAGGTTTATACTCTTGTCTTAACTGTGAAATAGCATTATGTTTAAAAAATACATACCTTAATTTTAAAATAGTTTATTGCTAAAATATGCTAACGTTTATCTAGCCTTCAGTGAATTGTAATCTTTGTGCAATAGTAACATCAAAATTTTATCACAGATCACCATAAAAAATACAGTAATAATGAGAAAGTTTGAAATGTTGAGATAATTACCAAAATGTGATGCAGAAATACAAAGTGAGAAAATGCTGTAGAAAATGGTGCTGATAGTCTTGCTCAATGCAGAGATGGCACAAAAGTTCAATTTGTTAAAAAAAATGCAATATTTGTGAAACACAATAAAGTGAAGCTCAATAAACCTCAAAGGTATGCCTGTTTATTAAGCAGAAAAAAAAAAAAAAAACAGGAAAATAAAAGGCTGCATATGGTATGATTCCTTTTATGTGACATGTCCAGAAAAGCAAATCTATGGAGACAGCAAGTGAATATATTGGTGACTCCTGGGTTTGGTAGAGGTGGAGGGAGTTTTGAGGGATAGAGGGTGACCAGTAACGAGTACAAGGTTTCCTTCTAGAGGAACAAAAATATTCTAAAATTGACTGTGATGGTTGTCACACAACCCTGTTGTACTAAAAAGTATTGAATTGTACACTTTGAATGAGTGAATTATACATGCATAGCACAGATTTGTTTTTCTTCTTGAATTTTATAAATCATATTTTATGATTTGAGCAAAGTTATCTTGATGACATCAGCAAATATTCAAGACAATGACATTTTAAATATGGGGATAGTAAAAGAGGCTCAATGGAAATACAATTTTCACACTTCAAACTGCTAAAATGTTGAAACCAGTGGATTATAAGTCACATATGCATATTGCATCACACAGAGCAACCTCTATGAAAACTATACAAAGTTATACACTCAGAAACACTATAAATAATTTAAGATAGAATCATCATGGCAAAAACCACCACAATATTGTAAAGTAATTAACCTCCAATTAAAATAAACTAATTTTTAAATATTCAAGTAATAAACAAGGGAGGAAAAAAGAAACAGGAATGACAGTGTTGGGTTGCACTCCACAGGTCTACAAGGCCTGTTCTTGGCCAGCTTCAAAACCAAAGAGAGTCAGCAACAGAGACATCAATAGTTTAATGGATAGGGGGATCTTACATGTCTGAAGGAAGGTCTTGGAGTAACACTTCACCATGTGTGGAGACAGCAGGCATGTCATGGTGGAATTCTTTGTTCCCAGGGGCAGGAGGAAGTTACCAGTTATAGGAAGAATTGATGTCATATTGGCTTATCAGTTACTGGGGAAACTAGCAGAGGAGCATGTTTCCCTGGTTGAGCAGGGAATTACAGACAACAAGAGAACATCTTGAGTGGCTTGACCATACACAGACAGATAGAGGTAACAAACAGAAAACAAATAATAAAATAGCAGACTTAAGCTCTAACATATTCATGATAACAGAAAATGTAAATGGTTTGAATAAAAGATAGAGATTGGCAGAACGGGTTTTAAAAATGACCCAACTATATGCTGTTAATACGAGACTCGCTTCAAATTCAATGACATGAATTGATGGAAAGTAAAAGTGTAGGAAAAGGTATACTATGCAAAGATTATTTTTAAAAAGCTGGAGTTAGTCATTAACATCAATAAAGTAGACCTCAGAATTAAAAAAAAAAATACAAGAGATAGGAGACATTAAACAGTGACAAAAGGATAAATCCACCAGGAAGACATAATGATCTTAAATGTCTATTCATCAAACAATAGAACCTCAAAATAAACACCTGAAGCAAAAAATGATAAAGTTGGGGGGAGGAGAGACCAACCCACAGGTATAGTTGGGGATTCCAACGTGTCCCTCTTAGCACCTGATAGAACTGCTATAAAAAAGAATCATCAAGGATATAGATCTAAACAGTACAATCCATTAACAGGATCTAATTGGTATATATTGAGCAGTCCACACAACAACATTAGATAAAACATTTTTCCAAGCCTCCACTAAACAATAGTATACAGACTGTATCTAGGGCCATAAAACAAACCTTACCAAATGTAAAAGAATTGAAATGACACATTTATGTTCTCTGACCATAATGAAATTATATTAAAAGTCAATAACAAAGACAACAGGAGCATTTCCAAATACTTGAAAATTAAACAGTACACTAGTAAAAGAGAAACTCTGTTGTTCAGTCACTAAGTTGTCTCTGACTCTGTGACTCCATGGAATGCAGCACACCAGGCTTCCCTATCTTTCACTATCTTTTGGAGTTTGCTCAAGCTCATGTCTTTGAGTCAATGATGCCATCCGACCATCTCATCCTCTGTTTCCCCTCTCTCCTCCTGCCCTCAATCTTTCCCAGCATCAGGGTCTTTTTCAATGAGTCAGCAAATGGCCAAAGTATTGGAGCTTCAGCATCAGTCCTTCCAATGAATATTCAGGGTTGATTTCCTCTAGGATTGACTAGTTTGATTTCCTTGCTGTCCAAGGACTCTCAAGAGTCTTCCCTAGCACTACAGATCAAAAGCATAAATTCTCTCTAGGGAAATTAAAAAAAGAAATACTTAGAACTAGGTGAAAATAAAAATAAACATAAGAAAGCATAGAGAATGCAATTAAGTAATACTGAGATAAATGCATAGTACTAAATGTTTATAATAAACAAGAAGAGAGGACTCAAATCAATAATCTAGGTTCTTTAAGAAACTAGAAAAAGAAGAACAAAAAAACGAAAGCATACAGAAGGAATGAAATAGTAAAGATAAAAGGAAAATTAAAAATAGGAAAGCATTAAAGAAAAGTTAATGAAATAAAAACTGATTTCCTAAAATATCAATAAAATTGATAAACCTCTGTTAAAAGTGTTAAATAATAGAAAAGACACAAATCACCAATATTAGGAATAAAGCAGGAGATATCACTACAGATCCTTTAACTGTAAAAGGGTGGTAGGGAAGACTGAACAACTTTACATTCATAAATTGCACAACTTAGAAGAAATAGAACAGATTCTTGAAAACCACAAAATAAAAAACCTCAACCAAGCTGAAATAGTTCTTTCTACAAAATATTAAAAGAATAATTAATATCAATTCTACACATTTTTCCCCCAAATTCAAAGAAGAATGGACAGTTCCCAACTAAAATATGAGGCCAGTATCCTGTTGCTACCCACACAAAGACAGTGTAACATTAAAAAGTATGACAGATAAATATATCTTATGAACTTAGATGTAAAAATCCCTAATAAAATATCAGTAAACTGAATTTAACAAGGTATAAAATAATTACACACCATGACCAAGTGTGCTTTATTCCAGATGTGCAAGAAATCAATTAAAGTGATCCATCATAGCAACAGACTAAAGAAGAAATATTTGATTATATCAGTGTATCCAGAAGATATATTTGGCAAAATTCAACACTTATTGATGATAAAAACTGTCAACGGTTAGCAATAGAGGGGAAATTGTCTCAACTTGAAAAAGAACATCTACAAAAGTTCTTGAGCTAATATTATACTTAATGGTGAAAAACTGAATGCTTTTCCCCTAAGAGTAGGAAGGGTGTCTGCTTTTATCTTTTGATATTTTACAGGAAGTTTTGTCCAGTACAATGAGGCTAAGAAAAGAGATTAAAGGTACAAAAATTGTAAAGAAAAGAATAAAACCACCCTATGTATAGATGACATAATTATTACACAGAAATTCCACTGCACTCTACAAAACAAAAAACAAAAATACTAAAACCTCAAAATCTAATGAGTTCAGCAAGATTGGAAGATACAAGATCAACATAGAAAAATCAATTGTAATTCTATATACTAATAATGAACAGGTGGAAACCAAAATTAAAAGCACAATACTATTTATAATTGTTGCAAAGTAAATTAAATATTTAGGTATATACTCAATATGTACAGGTTCTCTATGCTTAAAACAACAAAATGATGATGAAAGAAATCAAAGGAGGCCTAAGTAAATTAAAAGACATAACATGCTCATGGAATGGAACATTCAATATAGTAAAGCTGTCAATTCTCCTCAAATTGATCTACAAATTTAATGTAATTTCCTATTAAAATTCCAAGTTTTTTTTGCGACATAGACAACTTATTCTAGAATTAATATGGAAACTCACAAGTCTAGAATAGCTAAAACAATTTTTAAAAAGAAGAATCATTCTTGTGATTTTAAGGTTTACTATATAGCCATTAAATGTTTGAAGTGAAGTGAAGTGACGTGAAGTCGCTCAGTCGTGTCCGACTCTGTGACCCCATGGACTGTAGCCTGTTAGGCTCCTCCCTCTACGGGATTTTCAAGGCAAGAGTGCTGGAGTGGATTGCCATTTCCTTCTCTAGGGGACCTTCCCGACCCAGGAATCAAACCCGGGTCTCCCGCATTGCAGGCAGACGCTTTACCATGTGGTGTTGGCAGAAGAATAGATATAAAAATCAACAGATATTTTCAACTGACTTTTGACAAGGGTACAAAATAAAATTCAATGAAGGAAGAGTAGTCTTTTCAACAAATGGTACTGGAACAACTGGATATCAATAGCAAATAAAACAAAAATCAATCACAACCTTACTTATTTGAAACATTAACTCCGAATGGATCATTGACAAAACATAAAACATAAAACTGTAAAATTTTTAGTAAAACTATAGAATATCTTCATGGTCTAGGGCTTGACAAAAAGTTTTAATATTCAACACTAAAAGCATGACCCATAATAGGAAGATGTTAAAAATCATGGTTCATCAAAATTAAAAATTTTTCTCTGTGAAAGAAACTGTGAGGATGGTGAAAAGACATGCTAGAAATTAGGAGAAAACATTTGCAAATCACTTATATAATAAAAGTCTAGTATGTCTATATAAGTAACTCTCAAAACTTAACAAAGCAATAATAAAACCACAAGACATTTGTCAAGAAAAATTAGAAAGTGCTCAAAAGGTATGAACATTTATTTGATCAAAGAGGATAACCACTTGAAAAGCATAGGAAAAATGTTCAATATTATTAGCCATCAGAGAAGTTCAAATTAAATAACAAGTTGATATCAATATATACCTATAAAAAAAGCTAAAATAAAAATAATGACACTAGCAAATTTTGGTAAGAATGTGAAGAAATTTGATTGTTTAAGCCTTGTTAGTAGTAATGTAAAATGATACACTGCTTTGGAAAACAATGTAGCTCATTCTTATAAAAGTGAGTATACAATTCTTTTTTTAAAAAATTATTTATTTATTTTAATTGGAGGCTAATTACTTTATGATATTGTAGTGGTTTTTGCCATACACTGACATGAATCACCCATGGGTATACATGTGTCCCCCATCCTGAACCAACCAACACTTCCCTACCCATCCCATCCCTCAGGGTAGTCCCATTGCACCAGCCACAAGCACCCTGTCTCATGCATCAAATCTGGACTGGACATCTATTTCACATATAAGTTTCAATGCTATTCTCTCAAATCATCCCACCCTTATCTTCTCCCACAGAGTCCAAAAGTCTATTCTTTATCTCTGTGTCTCTTTTTCTGTCTAGCTTATAGGGTCATCATCACCATGTTTCTAAATTCCATATATATGCGTTAATATACTGTATTGGTGTTTTTCTTTCTGACTTACTTCACTCTGTATAATAGGCTTCAGTTTCATCCACCTCATTAGAACTGATTCAAATGCATTCTTTTCAATAGCTGAGTAATATTCCATTGTGTATACCTACCAGAGATTTCTCATCCATTTGTCTGCCAATGGATATCTTGGTTGCTTTCATGTCCTAGCTATTGTAAACAGTGCTGTGATGAACACTGGAGTACATGTGTCTCTTTCAATTTTGGTTTCCTTGGTGTATATGCCCAGCAGTGGGATTGCTGCGTTGCATGGCAGTTCTATTTCCAGGTTTTTTAAGGAATCTCCACACTGTTCTCCATAGTGGCTATACTAGATTGCATTCCCACCAAGAGTGCAAGAGGGTTCCCTTTTCTCTGCACCCTCTCCAGCATTTATTGTTTGTAGACTTTTGGATAGCAACCATTCTGACCAGCGTGAGATGGTACCTTCATTGTGGTTTTGATTTGCATTTATCTGATAATGAGTGATGTTGAGCATGTTTTCATGTGTTTGTTAGCCATCCGTATGTCTTCTTTGGAGAAATGTCTGTTTAGTTCTTTGACCCATTTTTTGATTGGGTCTTTTATCTTTTTGGAATTGAGCTGCAGGAGCTTCTTGTATATTTTTGAGATTAATTCTTTGTCAGTTGCTTCATTTACTATTATTTTCTCCTATTCTGAAGGCTGTCTTTTACCCGTGCTTATAGTTTCCTTTGTTGTGCAGAAGATTTTAACTTTAATTAGGTCCCATTTGTTTATTTTTGCTTTTATTTCCATTACTCTGGGAGGTGGGTCATAGAGGATCATGCTGTGATTTATGTCAGAGAGAGTTTTGCCTATGTTTTCCTCTAGGAGTTTTATAGTTTCTGGTCTTACATTTACATTTAGATCTTTAATCACTTTGAGTTTATTTTTGTTTATGGTATTAGAAAGTGTTCTGGTTTCTTTTCTTTTTTTTTTTTTAAGTGGTTGACTAGTTTTCCCAGCACCACTTGGTAAAGAGACTGTCTTTTCTCCATACTATATTCTTGCCTCCTTTGTCAAAAACAAAGTGTCCATAGGTTTGTGAATGTATCTCTGGGCTTTCTGTTTTGTTCCATTGATCTATATTTCTGTCTTTGTGCCATGACCATACTGTCTTGATGACTGCGGCTTTGTAGCAGAGCCTGAAGTCAGGCGGGTTGATTCCTCCTGTTACATTCTTCTTCTTCAAGATTGCTTTGGCTTTTCGAGGTATTTTTGTAATTCCAAACAAATTGTGAAATTATTTGTTCTAGCTCTGTGAAAAAATACCATTGGTAGCTTGATAGGGATTGCATTGAATATATAGATTGCTTTGGGTGGTATACTCATTTTCACTATATTGATTCTTCTGGTCCATGATGATGGTATATTTCTCCATATATTTGTGTAATCTTTGATTTCTTTCATCAGTGTTTTATTGTTTTCTATATATAGGTCTTTTGTTTCATTAGATGAATCTATTCCTAAGTATTTTATTCTTTTCGTTGCAATGGTGAATGGAACTATTTCTTTAATTTCTTTTTCTGTTTTCTTATTTTTAGTGTATAGGAATGTAAGGGATTTCTGTGTGTTGATTTTATATCTTGCACATTTACTATATTCACTGCTCAGCTCTAGTAATTTTCAGGTGGAATCTTTAGAGTTTTCTATGTAGAGGATCGTGTCATCTTGAAACAGTGAGAATTTTACTTCTTCTTTTTCAATCTGGATTCATTTTATTCCTTTTTCTGCTCTGATTGCTGTGGCTAAAACTTCCAAAACTATGCTGAATAGTAGTGGTGAAAGTGGGCACCCTTGTCTTGTTCCTGACTTTAGGGCAAATGCTTTCAGTGTTTCACCATTGAGGATAAAGTTTGCTGTGAGTTTATCATATATGGCTTTTATTAGCTTGAGGTTTGTTCCTTCTATTCCTGATTTCTGGAAGGTTTTTTTTTTTTTTAAATCATAAATGGATGTAGAATTTTGTCAAAAGTTTCTCTGTGTATATCAAGATAATCATATGCATTTTATTTTTCAATTTGTTAATGTGGTGTATCACATTGATTGATTTGTGAATATTGAAGAATCCTTGTACCCCTGGGATAAAGCCCACTTGGTCATGATGTATGATCTGTTTAATATGTTGTTGGATTCTGTTTGCTAGAATTTTGTTGAGGATTTTTGCATCTATGTTCATCAGTGATATTGACCTGCAGATTTATTTTTTTGTGGCATCTTTGATTTTTGTATTAGGGTGATGGTGGCCTCATAGAATGAATTTGGCAGTTTTCCTTCCTTTGCCATTTTCTGGAAGAGTTTGAGGAGGATAGGTATTAGCTCTTCTCTAAATTGTTGGTAGAATTCTCCTGTGAACAATCTGGTTCAGGGCTTTTTTTGTTGTTAAGATTTTAAATTACAGTTTTAATTTCTGTGCTTGTGATGGGTCTTTTAAGGTTTTCTATTTCTTTCTGGTTCAGTTTTGTAAGGTTATACTTTTCTAAGAATTTGTCCATTTCTTCCAAGTTTCCCAATTTATTGGCATATAGTTACTGTTAGTAGTCTCTTATGATCCTTTATATTTCTGTGTTAGCTCTTGTGATTTCTCCATTTTCATTTCTAATTCTCTTGATTTGATTTTTCTCCCTTTTTTTTTTCTTGATGAGTCTGGTTAATGGTTTGTCAATTTTATTTACCTTCTCAAAGAACAAGCTTTTGGTTTTGTTCATTTTTGCTATAGTCTCCTTTGTTTCTTTTTCATTTTATTTCTGCTCTAATTTTTAGGATTTCTTTGCTTCTACTAATCCTGGGGTTCTTAATTTCTTCTTCTTCTAGTTGCTTTAGATGTAAAGTTAGGCTATTTATTTGGTTTTTCTTTTGTTTCCTGAGGTAAGCTTGTACTGTTATGAACCTTCCCCTTTGAACTGCTTTTACTGAATCCCATAGGTTTTGGGTTGTCGTGTTTTCATTTTCATTTGTTTCTGTGTGTATTTTGCTTTCATTTTTTATTTCTTCTGTGATTTTTGGTTATTCAGAAGCATGTTGTTTAGCCTCCATATGTTTGTATTTTTAATGGTTTTTTTCCCTATAGTTGACATCTAATCTTACTGCATTGTGATCAGAAAAGTTGCTTTAAATGATTTCAATTTTTTTGAATTTACCAAGGCTAGATTTATGGCCCAGGATGTGATCTATTCTGTAGAATGTTTTTTGTGCACTTGAGAGAAAAAGTGAAATTCATTATTATGGGGTGAAATGTCCTATAGATATCATTTACATCTAACTGTTCCATTGTATCATTTAAAATTTGTGTTTCCTGGCTAACTTTCTGTTTAGTTGACCTATCCATATGTGTGAGCAGGTAGTAAAGTCTGCCACTATTATTGTGTTACTGTTAATATCCCCTTTCATATCTGTTAGCTTTTGCCTTACATATTGTGGTGCTCCTATGTTGGGTGCATATATATTTATAATTGTTATACCTTCTTCTTAGATTGATCCTTGATCATCATGCAGTGTCTTTCCTTGTTTCTTTTCATGGCCTTTATTTCAAAGTCTATGTTCTCTGATATGAGTATTGCTGCTCCTGCTTTCTTTCATTCTCCATTTGCATGAAATATCTTTTTCTAGCCCTCCACTTTCAGTCTGTATGCATCCCTGTTTTTGAGGTGGGTATCCTGTAGACAGTATATATAGGGATCTTGTTTTTGCATCCATTCAGCCAGACTTTGTCTTTTGGTTTGGGCATTCAACCCACTTACATTTAATGTAATTATTGATAATTATGATCCCATTGCCATTTACTTTGATGTTTTGGGTTCAAGTTTATAAACCTTTTCTGTATTTCCTCTCTAGGGAAGAAACTTTAGCATTTGTTGAAGAGCTGGTTTGGTGGTGCTGAATTCTCTGAGCTTTTGCTTGTGTGTAAACCTTTTGGTTTCTCCTTTATATTGGAATGAGATCCTTGCTGGGTATAGTAATGTGAGTTATAGGCTTTTCTCTTTCTTCCCTTTAAGTATGTCTTGCCATTCCCTTTCGGCTTGAAGAATTTCTATTGAAAGATCAGCTGTTATCCTTATGGGAATCCCCTTGTGTGTTATTTGTTGTTTCTCCCTTGATGTTTTTAATATTTATTCTTTGTGTTTGAACTTTGTTGATTTGATTAATATGTGTCTTGGGTTTATCCTGTTTGGTACTCTCTGGGCATCTTGGACCTGGGTGGCTATTTCCTTCCCCATTTATGGAAAATTTCAACTTCTTTCTCATGGCCTTTCTTTTTTTTTCCTTCTTCTGGGTGTTTAACATTTTCTGGATCATGGGAAAAGCAAGAGAGTTCCAGAAAAACATCTATTTCTGCTTTATTGACTATGCCAAAGCCTTTGACTGTATAGATTACAATAAACTGTGGAAAATTCTGAAAGAGATGGGAATACCAGACCACCTGTCCTGCCTCTTGAGAAACCTATATGCAGGTCAGGAATCAACAGTTAGAACTGGACATGGAACAACAGACTGGTTCCAAATAGGAAAAGGAGTACATCAAGGCTGTATATTGTCACCCTGCTTATTTAACTTATATACAGAGTACATCATGAGAAACACTGGGCTGGAAGAAGCGCAAGTTGAAATCAAAATTGCCAGGAGACATATCAATAATCTCATATATGCAGATGACACCACCCTTATGGCAGAAAGTGAAGAGGAACTAAAAAGCCTCTTGATGAAAGGGAAAGAGGAGAGTGCAAAATGTGGCTTAACGCTCAACATTCAGAAAACGAAAATCATGGCATCTGGTCCCATCACTTCATGGGAAATAGATGGGGAAACAGTAGAAACAGTGTCAGACTTTATTTTTTGGGGCTCCAAAATCATTGTAGATTGTGATTGTAGCCATGAAATTAAAAGACGCTTACTCCTTGGTAGGAAAGTTATGACCAACCTAGACAGCATATTCAAAAGCAGAGACATTACTTTGCCAACAAAGGTCTGTCTAGTCAAGGCTATGTTTTTTCCAGTAGTCATGTATGGATGTGAGAGTTGGACTGTGAAGAAATCTGAGCACCGAAGAATTGATGCTTTTGAACTGTGGTGTTGCAGAAGGCTTGTGAGAGTCCCTCGGGCTGAAAGGAGATCCAACCAGTCCATTCTAAAGGAGATCAGTCCTGGGTGTTCTTTGGAAGGAATGATGCTAAAGCTGAAACTCATGTGAAGAGTTGATTCATTGGAAAAAACTCTGATGCTGGGAGGGATTGGGGGTAGGAGGAGAAGGGGACGACAGAGGATGAGATGGCTGGATGGCATCACCAACTCGATGGACATGAGTTTGAGTCAACTCCAGGAGTTGGTGATGGAAAGGGAGGCCTGATCATGGTGTGATTCATGGGGTCGCAAGGAGTCGGACACCACTGAATGACTGAACTGACCTGACCTGAACTGAACATTGTCCCAGAGGTTGTCCTCATTTCTTTTAATTCTTTTTTCCTCTCTGTTTAGTTTATTTTCACCATTTTATCTTCCACCTCATATATCCTATCTTCTGCCTCGGCTATTCTACTGTTGCTTCCCTCCAGAGTGCTTTTGATCTCAGTTGTTTCATTATTCATTGTTGATTCATTCTTTTTTATTTCTAGATCTTTATTAGCCATTTCTTGCATCTTCTTTTTTTTAATTTTTAAATAAATTTATTTATTTTAATTGGAGTTAATTCTCAATCCTTGTTTCTAGTCTATTTATCTGTAACTCCATTTTGTTTTCAACATTTTGTATCATCTTTACTATCATTATTCTGAAATCTTTTTCAGGTAGACTCCCTATCTCCTCCTCTTTTGTTTGGTTTGGTGGGCATTTATCATGCTCCTTTACCTGTTGAATGTTTCTCTGCCTTTTCATTTTGTTTAGATTGCTGTGTTTGGGGTGGCCTTCTGTAGGCTGGAAGCTTGCAGTTCCTCTTTATTGTGGAGGTTGCTCTCTGTGGGTGGGGTTGAATGAGTGGGTTGTCAAGGTTTCCTGGTTAGGGAAGCTTGAGTCTGTGTCCTGTGGGTGGAGCTGGATCTCTTCTCTCTGGAGTGCAGTAAAGGGTCCAGTAGTGAGTTCTGGGGTGTCTATGGGTTTGGTGTGACTTTAGGCAAGCTGTATTTTAATGCTAATAGCTGTGTTCCTGAATTGCTGGAGAATTAGCATCGTATGTCTTGCTCTGGAACTTGTTGAATCTTGGGTGGAGCTTGGTTTCAGTGTAGGTTTGGAGGCTTTTGGATGAGCTCTTGTTGGTTAATGTTCCCTGGAGACAGGAGTTTTCTGGTATTCTCAAGTTTTGGATTTTAGCCTCTTGCCTCTGGCTTTCAGTCTTTTTCTTACAGTGGCCTCCAGACTTCTCCATCCATACAGCACAGATGATAAAACATATAGGTTATTGGTGAAAATATTCTCCACAGTGAGGGACATCCAGAGAAGTTTAGAGAATTACATGGAAAAGAGAAGAGGGATATAGAGGTGACCAAGAGGAGAAGAGGGAGAATCAAAAGGGGCGAGACCAATCTAGCCTGTAATCAGTTCCCTAAGTGTTCTCCACGGCCCAGAAGACTTAGAGAGATTCACAGAGTTAAGTAGAGAATAGAAGGATTATGGAGGAGATAGAGGTGACCTGGGGGAGAAAAGGGAGAGTCAAAAGGGGAGAGAGCAATCAAGCTGGTAATCACACCCATAAGTAAAAATGGGTACAGAAGATTAGATTCTTAAAGGTACAAAATTGATAACAAATACCAAAAAGCAAAGATTAAAAATCTAGAGTAAGTGTTAGATTATCAAAAATACAATTTTAAAAATACAGAGCAAAATCAATCACAAAATCATTATATATATATACATATATATATATATATATAATTTGCCTTAAAAATACCCTCTCTTTTTTTTGCAAGGTAATAGATCATAAAAATGAAAATTAAAGGAGTAATAAAGAACTTAAAAATATAAAAATTTAAAAAATGATAATAGTAAATATATATATATATATATATATATATATATATATATATATATATATATAAAAATTTCTCTGGAGCTGTTGATGGTAATGTGGGGTCAGTTAAGTTTCAGATAGTTCCTTATTCCAGCTTATACTTCTTCTCAAGGTCTATAGGCCCCTTCCAATGCTTAGTCAATGTTAACTACAGGGTTTTAATCAGCTGCATCTGTCACTTTCAGAGCAGTTCCCTCTTTGTTTATTTTGGCTTACTCTGTTTGCAAGTCTCTTCAGTGTCTAATTTCTGCCCTGACACAGGGGGCCAAAAGTGATCAGTTATTTAGGCTCACTTGCTCAGTTATGTTGTGTAAAGGGAGGAACCCTGGAAACTAATATCACTGGCCTGTGTGGGGAGTGCTTGCAGTGTACGGACCACACTGGGTTTTCCCCAGCTTATGGTGGCATGTGATTTCCAGGTCTACACTGCTCAGGCTCCAGGTTGCTCTTCAGGGGAGCTGTCCAAAGCAGGCCCTGCATTTTGTGCACTTCCCAGGTCTGAGCTGCTCCAGTTCAGGTTCTTGGGTACTCCACAAAGGCACAGACTTGGTTGGGCATGCATTTTGCGCCCTTCCCAGGTCCAAGCAACTCAGGCTACCAGGTTCTTGGCAAGTGCACTGTCCCAGGTGGTCTGTGCATCTTAATCACCTCCCTGGTCCCAGGCGCTTATGTGTCTCCTCTGGGGAGCTGATCTCAGACCGTGACCCTCCTGGCAGGTGTCAATCATCCAGGATCCCAGGAAGACTTGGTTAGCAACTGGGAGCCTGCTCACAGTTTGATGGAGGATGCTGTGTCTGGGGCCAAGATTGTCCCTTTCCTTCTGTCTTTAGCTGTCACTAGCCTGCCTCTCTGCCTCTGGTGGGGGGAGGAGCCGGTCCACAGCTGGCTAGCTGTCCTTTGGTGTTCACTTAATCCTATGTTCTGTGAGCAGTCCAGGTTGCACTTTAGGTTAGAGCTCTTTTGGGGAAAGTTCTCTCTCTCTCTTTTTATTTCTTTCTCTCGCTATCCCACAGTTTGGGTTGCTATCTCACGTTAGCTCCCTCAGATTGTCCTCAGGGCAATCAGGCCCAGTCCTTACCCTAAGCATGCAACCTGTGCCTTCCTGTCCAGCCCCCAATCGCTGGTGGTGGAAGCGAGTGTCAGGTCTACTTCTCCACTGGGCGTTGTGGTTAGGCATGTATTCTGTTTTTTTTTTTTTTTTTTCCCTCCTGGATATGTTTCCCTCTGAGATTCTAAAACTCCCCACAGACCCACCAGTGTGGGGGTGTCCTGCTGTTTGGAAACTTCTTCACTACTGCCTCCCCAGGATGGATCTCTGTCCCTAACTCTTCTGTCTCTCTTTTTGTCTGTTAAATTTTGTCCTACCTCCTTTTGAAGAGAACGTGCTGCCTTTCTGGGTACCTGTTGTCCTCTACCACCATTCAGAAGTTGTATTGTGGAAGTTGCTCAGCATTCAGATGATCTTTTGATGAATTTGTGGTGGAGAAAGTGGTCTACCCGTCCTATTCTTCCACCATCTTAGGACTGCCCCAGTATACAATACTTGTCTGGAAAATTCCATGGACAGAAGAGCCTGGTGGGCTACAGCCCATGAAATTGCCAAGAATCAGACACAAGTGAACAATTGAGGACAAACAATACACATGCAATTAACCTGAAACTCAGCAATTGCACTCCAAGGCATTTGTCCCTGAAAAAATTAAAACTAATGTTAACCTGTAAATGTGTGCAGAAATGTTAATAGTAGCTTTATTCATAATAGCCCAAACCAATAAAAACTTAGATATCCTTTAATGTGTTATAGTTAAAACTGTGGAACAGCTATATCAGGGAATATTATGCAAAAATGTAAAGGAAATATCGCTAAGTGCAACAATCTGAATGAATCTCTAGAGAATTAAATGAGTGAAAAAGTCAACACCCAAAGTTATATACTTTATGAGTCCTTTTATATAACAGTATTGAAATGGCAATAGTTTAGAAATAAAGAACTGATTAGTGATTTCAGGGATTAAAGACAGAGTAATAGATAGGAAGGAGGTGGAATATGGTTGTAAGTACACAGCACATTGGATCCTTGTGGTAATTTTTCTGTATGTAGACTTAGTCAAGGATACATAAACCTACACATGTGATAAAACTGCATATAACAACCTACATGACCATCAACAGGTCAAAGAAGTTGTGGTACATATATATAATGGAAAATTACTCAACCATAAAAAAGGAACAAATTTGAGTCAGTTCTAGTGAGACAGATGAATCTAGAGCCTGTTATACAGAGTGAAGTAAGTCAGAAAGATCAATACACATATACAGAATCTAGAAAGATGGTACTGATGAACCTGTTTGCAGGGTGGGAATAGAATCCCAGACATAGAGAACAGACTTGTGGACACAGTGGGGGAAGGAGAAGGTGGGAGGAATTGAGAGAGTAGCATCAAAACATATACATTACCATATATAAATAGCTAGCTAATAGGAAGGTGCTGCATAACATATTTTGGTACTCTGTGACAACTTAGAAGGGTGGGATGGAGTAGGGCATGGGAAGGAGGTTCAGGAGGGCAGGGACATATGTATACTTGTGGCTGATTCATGTTGATGTATGTCAGAAACAAACACAACACTGTGAAACAATTATCATCCAATTAAAAATAAAATTAAAAAACCTGCATTTAATAAATAAACCTGTATTAAATAAATACACAAATTTGTTGTTGTTTTTCAGTTGCTTAGTCATGTCTGACTCTTCACAACCCCATTGACTACAGCACACCAGGCTTCCCTATCCTTCACCATCTCCTGGAGTTTGCTCAAGCTAATGTCCATTGAGTCAGTGATGCCATCTAATCATCTCATCTTATGTCTCCCCTTCTCCTCCAGCCCTCAATCTTTCTCAGAATCAGGGTCTTTTCCAATGAGTCAGCTCTTTACATCAGGTGGTCAAAGTATTGGAGCTTCAGCTTCAGCATTGGTCCTTCCAAAGAATATTCAGGGCTGATTTCCTTTCTGATTCATTGATTTGATCTCCTTGCAGTCCGAGGGACTATCAAGAGTCTTCTCCAGCACCACAGTTTGAAAATATTGATTTTCTGCTGCTCAGCCTTTTTTATGGTCCAACTTTCACATCCGTACATGACTACTGGAAAAACCATAGCTTGAATACACATGCACAAACAAGTGCATGAAATGTGAATAAAATCAATGGATTGTATCATGTCAATATTTTGGTTGTGCTATTGTAATATACTTTTGAAAGATGTCATTGGGGGAAACTGAGTTTCTTGCAACTTCATAAAATTCTATAATTATCTCAATAAAAATTTCAATTAAAGAAACAGATAGTGGATTATAATTTGCTGACCCCTCCTAGAAAGAATATATAATGCAATGTTTTGCCAGAAATTAAGTGGTCATGATAGTTTTTGAATGACTGGTACCCTTCTGCAATAAATTTGCCTCCAATGTCGTATTGGAAGCAGATATTTGTATAATGTGGATGTGTTCTATATCAGGGTAGTCTAGAGTGTAGCCAGAAGTAAGCAAGACGAACATATCAGCAACAGGTAGTATCATGCTGACTTATTTGTTATTTAAGCACAATTATTGAGGCCTCAGCTCAAAGTTTATAGAAGAATTAAAATCCTCAATTCTGGTGGGCTCTTCTATCTAGAGTTATTCCTCCAGTGAAACACAAGGTTTGCTTATTCAGCTTCTTCCAGTATTTGGTTTAATATAACTTTCTCAGGATAGACCTCTGATTGTCACATTTACATTAATCTCCTATCCCTTTTCCTTGCTTTATTTATTTCCATCGAACTTATTACTTTCTAATACACTATTAATTTGCTTACTTATTTTATTTTCCATCTTCCATTCTAAAATGTAAGCCTCATAGGGCAAAGATTTTTGTCCGATTTTTTTCACCACTGTATACCAAGTGACTATCTCAGAGTAAGTCCTTAAGAATTACTTATCAATAAGTGAATAAATAGGATATCTTCCCTGAATTTGTTCAGAGAAAACTTCATAGTAAATTGATTTGTTGTTGGACACTTTGGTTGTCAGTGTGATTGATAAAGTCAACACACCTGAAAAACCTGTCATCTTCAATGTTGTCAATATTAAAGATGAAGCTTATAATTCAGGGTGCTCCTGATGATAGCTCAGTTATGAACTTGGCTCAGTTGAACTCAAGTGTAAACACTGGTCAATTAATCCCATGTAATTGCATACCCCAAAGTTTTAGTGGGTAATGGGTCTCTCCTAGCAGCAGACGCCCTTTTCATGTGCCCATTAAGTCTGCTGGAAGCTAGGGGTGAGTCTGGGCCTGCTGGACCATGTTTGAGTTCCTCAATGCCCTGAAATTTGTCATTATGTGACACTATGGGCAGGTTATTATATAGGCAGCCAAGATTCCCCTTACTTAAGATAAAACACCCACTCCAGTATTCTTGCCTAGAGAATCTCAGGGATGGGATCCTGGTGGGCTGCTGTCTATGGGGTCGCACAGAGTCAGACACGACTGAAGCAACTTAGCAGCAGCAGCAGCATAGGGAGGAAACTGGTTGATTTTTTTCATCGGATAACTGCAGCACTTCTTGCAGGTGGGCCCAGTGCACACACACAGAGTGGCTGACTTTTCTGTAACAAGGTATCTCATGCTGGTGTGTTTACTCAGTCATGGCTGTTGCTAGACTGAACCAGGATGGCTAGGAGGTACGTCTAAGTATCCAAGTAGACTTTTAGCTATACACACAAGTCCAAGCTACCAGCCTTGCCTATCTAAAGTAGTTGTTCAAATAAAAGTGTGGAAAGCTTTTCTTGGAATGACATGTTTATGGCAGCATCATTCCATAGCACATCCTTTCCAGCAACTGGAACCCTTGCATAGTGTCTGTCTAGTGCTTTTAAAGTATTTGCTTCTCCTCATGAGCAGGAAGTTTCATACCATTCAGAGTTCTAATACTAATCCAAAATAGGTCTGGCATAGGAAGTGAATTTTTTTGAAGGTGCGGAATGACCCATTTTTATCTCTTCTATCAGCAGGCTATCTAAAATGTTCTGCTTTGCTTAGAAGTATGAGGACAGAGTGTCCATGGAGTTATGTAAGGAATTTCATCAATTGACCCAGATTAAAACTACCGTTCTTTAAAGGTACTAAATGCCTGAACAATTATGCAGATGTTGTGCCCTTGTATGTAGAAGTAAGACCTTTGATTACAGAGCCAATTGTCTTATAATAGTTTTCTTCCAAAAGATTAATGAAAGAACTTCAGGATTACTGCCAGTTCATCTATGTCCATATGTGTAGGTGCTTCTGGAGAATTGGGTTTCATAGTATGATGGTCATATCTTACACTTGAAGCTGTGGAGAATCCAGAGGAGCTTGGTGACAGGATAAACTGAAGGTGACCTGAGCCAGAGGAGAAACTCGAATAGTAGTCAAGGTAGTAAATAAAGATTCTAGGATAATTTTGCTCTCTTGGTTACTATTTAACTCACCTGTGAAATTCTATCATTTAAAAAATAGTTTAAAAAGAAATATATAATAAAGGCACTGCTCTTAATATATGAATAAAAGTAGTACTTTTCCTTTGCTTTAAAATATATCGCTACACAGTATTTCCCTCGTGGCTTAGAGGGTAAAGTGTCCGCCTGCAATGCAGGAGACCCAGGTTCAATCCTTGAGTCAGAAAGATCCCCTGGAGAAGGAAGTGGCAAACCACTCCAGTACTCTTGCCTGGAAAATCCCATGGATGGAGGAGCCTGGGAGGCTGCAGTTCATGGGGTCGCAAAGTGTCAGACACGACTGAGTGACTTCACTTTTTTTTTTTTTTGACACAGTATTAATTTCTGAGATGTGAAATATAGATATAATTTATTGTGATTTTAAATATATTTTATGAAAACATATTCCTTGAGGAAATATATAGAAATTATTTGAAATTGATATTTCCAATTATGAAGACATTGCAATTACAGAAAAAAGTGCTTCTGATACAATATTAGGTGAAGAGGGACAATTCAAAGTTGTATTTGCAATGTGACCTCAACCCTCAATCTTATACCAACTGTGATAAGGATATCTTAGGAGTTTTAGTACTTGTTGGGTTTTCTTAGATTCAGGGACACGTGTTAAATTGAAGGGCATCATTCCAGATACAAGATCAATAGAAATTCCATAAAGTTCACTATCAGTGTTTTAGGAAAACCATGTGGTAATGTTCACAATCATTTAAGCTGTGTATAGTTTTTGAACTGACATCTTCAAGCAATTATTCTGTACAATGGGTTCCCAGTTCAAGCTACAACTTTGATATCCTTTATAGAGTGCCTCACACAAGGCTATGTGTAACCATCTGCCATTAATTCATATCTGATGAGTTATTTTGGTTGATGGCTATAAGTTTTCCATGTTAAATGATCTCTTGAGGTTAAGTGGCCATATCATCCAGCTTTACATGAAAATATGACATGGATGTCTTGTACTTGGATTGCCACCAGAACAGTGCCTAATGTATCAGAGATGAGCTGCACTTTGATTGGTCTGATTATTTCAAGTTATAATGATGGAACCCTTGGACACAGGATAATAGGTGCCTTTAGAGATATTTCTCTAAATAAAAACAAATCTCCCAGTAGCCACATATGGAGAAGCCACTTTTAAGAGTTCTAGTCAGCAGACTCTGCGGAGCCCTCAGTCAATAGCCAGGATCAACTGCTAGATATGTAAATGAATGAGCCTTTAAATGGTTTTATCCTCAAGTCTTTGAGTATTCCAACTGAGGTCTTAAATATTTTTTTTTTATTTTTTATTTTTTTAATTTTAAAATCTTTAATTCTTACAGGCGTCCCAAAATTTAATTTAATTTAATTAATTAAAATTAATTTAATTTAATTTAATTTAATTTAATTTAAAAATTTAATTCTTACAGGTCCCAAACATGACCCCCCCTCCCACCTCCCTCCCCACAACATCTCTCTGGGTCATCCCCATGCACCAGCCCCAAGCATGCTGCACCCTACGTCAGACATGGACTGGCGATTCAATTCTTACATGATAGTATACATGTTAGAATTCCCATTCTCCCAAATCATCCCACCCTCTCCCTCTCCCTCTGAGTCCAAAAGTCCGTTATACACATCTGTGTCCTTTTTCCTGACTTGCATACAGGGTCGTCATTGCCATCTTCCTAAATTCCATATATATGTGTTAGTATACTGTATTGGTGTTTTTCTTTGTGGCTTACTTCACTCTGTATAATTGGCTCCAGTTGCATCCATCTCATCAGAACTGATTCAAATGAATTCTTTTTAATGGCTGAGTAATACTCCATTGTGTATATGTACCACAGCTTTCTTATCCATTCATCTGCTGATGGACATCTAGGTTGTTTCCATGTCCTGGCTATTATAAACAGTGCTGCGATGAACATTGGGGTACATGTGTCTCTTTCAAGTCTGGTTTCCTCGGTGTGTATGCCCAGAAGTGGGATTGCTGGGTCATAAGGGAGTTCTATTTGCAATTTTTTAAGGAATCTCCACACTGTTCTCCATAGTGGCTGTACTAGTTTGCATTCCCACCAACAGTGTAGGAGGGTTCCCTTTTCTCCACACCCTCTCCAGCATTTATTGCTTGCAGATTTTTGGATCACAGCCATTCTGACTGGTGTGAAGTGGTACCTCATTGTGGTTTTGATTTGCATTTCTCTAATAATGAGTGATGTTGAGCATCTTTTCATGTGTTTGTTAGCCATCCGTATGTCTTCTTTAGTTCTGGAAGTTTTGGCCACAGCAATCAGAGCAGAAAAAGAAATAAAAGGAATCCAAATTGGAAAAGAAGAAGTAAAACTATCACTGTTTGCAGATGACATGATCCTCTACATGGAAAACCCTAAAGACTCCACCAGAAAATTACTAGAGATCATCAATGAATATAGTAAAGTTGCAGGATATAAAATCAACACACAGAAATCCCTTGCATTCCTATACACGAATAATGAGAAAGTAGAAAAAGAAATTAAGGAAACAATTCCATTTACCATTGCAACGAAAAGAATAAAATACTTAGGAATATATCTACCTAAAGAAACTAAAGACCTATATATAGAAAACTATAAAACACTGATGAAAGAAATCAAAGAGGACACTAATAGATGGAGAAATATACCATGTTCATGGATCGGAAGAATCAATATAGTGAAAATGAGTATACTACCCAAAGCAATTTACAAATTCAATGCAATCCCTGTCAAGCTACCAGCCACATTTTTCACAGAACTAGAACAAATAATTTCAAGATTTGTATGGAAATACAAAAAACCTCGAATAGCCAAAGCAATCTTGAGAAAGAAGAATGGAGCTGGAGGAATCAACTTGCCTGACTTCAGGCTCTACTACAAAGCCACAGTCATCAAGACAGTATGGTACTGGCACAAAGACAGACATATAGATCAATGGAACAAAATAGAAAGCCCAGAGATAAATCCACACACATATGGACACCTTATCTTTGACAAAGGAGGCAAGAATATACAATGGAGTAAAGACAGTCTCTTTAACAAGTGGTGCTGGGAAAACTGGTCAACCACTTGTAAAAGAATGAAACTAGATCACTTTCTAACACCGTACACAAAAATAAACTCAAAATGGATTAAAGATCTAAATGTAAGATCAGAAACTATAAAACTCCTAGAGGAGAATATAGGCAAAACACTCTCAGAAATAAATCACAGCAGGATCCTCTATGATCCACCTCCCAGAATTCCGGAAATAAAAGCAAAAATAAACAAATGGGATCTAATTAAAATTAAAAGCTTCTGCACAACAAAGGAAACTATAAGCAAGGTGAAAAGACAGCCTTCTGAATGGGAGAAAATAATAGCAAATGAAGCAACTGACAAACAACTAATCTCAAAAATATACAAGCAACTTATGCAGCTCAACTCCAGAAAAATTAAATATTTTTTAACAAAAGCATGACATTCTTGTTCTGTCCTTTCCAAATTCCAAATCCCTAGGAGTCAGTGAGAATAATAAAATGTTGTTGTTTTGTGTCTCCAAGGTTGAGGAATTCTCCAGGCCAGAATACTGGGGTGGGTAGCTGTTACCTTCTCCAAGGGATCTTCCTGACCCAGGAATTGAACCCAGGTCTCCCGTATTACAGGCTGATAGTATACCAGCTGAGCCACCAGGGAAGCCCCAGCAAGAGTTAATATAATAAAAGTTGGTACCTGAAAGTGGAGTGCTGCTGTAACAAAAAATAAACCAAAACATATGGCATTGGCTTTAGGACAAAGTAGCAAATGGAAGATACAAATTTCTTGGAGAGAGTAGTAGAAAAATCATAAAGGGCCCTAAGGGGCTTATTGGTAAAGACTTAAAAGCATAAGTTGATGTAAAAGGAACTCTTCTTATGTATTGATATTAGCATAAAGTCAGTAATGCTCTTCTAAGGTAACATGGAAAATAGGAAATATATTGAATACCTAAGAAACTTGATGATCTATCCATATATAGAGTTATACAGGCAAAATGTTTAAAGTGCCTTCTGCCTTTTTCCCTGAATAGAAAACATGTGGAAGGAGAGATGTGAACTAAAGAATTAACTTTTATTATAAAGAATTCAATAAAGTGAATTTGAGAACAATACTTTTTTTTTTTTTTCCCCAGCTTCTCCAGGGGTTCTCAAATTAGAAAAAGCTTTAAGCCAAGATTGAGAGTGTTAACTCTGTTGCTAAAACCTCAAAAAGATGTAAGGCAGTTCCTCCTAGAATCTTTCAAACAAAGGCCTTCTAAGGATCTTAAGGTCATGCCTTACAGATCCTTTTTGCTGAATAATATGACATCTAAGAATTTTAAGATAGTTATCTCATAGCAGTTCTAGAGAGAGTCAAATTTGGAGAAATCTCTTTTAGGTCTAATGGAGTGGATTATAAATTAGTACACAAAAAGCCCACAGTTTTTCAATGAATTGTATCAACTTGGATTGAAAGGGATAGAGTGAGTACAAAACAAAGTCTTTTGGACTCCATAAGGAAACAGGCTGAGAAAACTACTCGACTGCAGACGTTAGCTTTTTTTTTTTTTTTTAATGAAACAAGGAAAGATAGCTCAGAGGATCAAACCAAGCAACCAGAGGGTAGAATGAGACAGTTCTCAAGCAGTATGACAAAAGAAGGAACTGGCAACATGTTCACATACAGATTTCAGAGTTGCTAAGGACTGGTGATTACTACATTCTTTTCATTTCCCCCTTCTTTCATTTCCTTCAGAGTGTTTATTATGATTACACTAGGCTAACCCTACAATTTTATGTTGTGTATGTGGAGTTTATAACTTGTAAATTTAACAGGCATATTTTCATTTCAGAGATACTCAAGGAACTATACCTCCCCAAAAGACAAAATCTGAGGATCTTCACCTATACTTGGACCTAATTTAGAAAACAAAATATTATAGTTAAATTTCTGTCATAATGGGATTAGATTTGAAGGAGAGGACTGTGTATTTTGCATGTGGGAAAGATGTTATTTGCTATAACCAGTGGGCAAATTGTGGCAGGTTGTATTTTCCAAAGTTGACTCAATATGGCACATACTAAAACCGATTCAGATTGGGACTTGAACTCACAAGGCCATGACTAAAACCTGGCCAAAACTCTGTCTGAGACTTGAACCCACATGACTGGGACTTGAACCCAGCCAAAACCCAGTTTGGGACTCAAACCTATATGGCTGGAACTCAAACCCAGCCAAAACTCATGGTCTTTCAACTGAGATCACAGATCTGATTTCAGGACCTAATGAAGTTCGGATTCTTGATGCCTCATAACAGAAAGAATTCATTGAGAGACAAAGTGATAGGTAAGAAGTGGATTTTATTTAGAGAGGAACACACTCCACAGATAAAGTGTGAGCCATCACAGAGGGAACATGTGGCCTAGAAATGTGGTGTGATTAGCTTTTATGCACTGGGTAATTTCATAGGATAATAAGTGGGAAGATTATTCCAACCATTTTGGGAAAGAGATGGAGATTTCCAGGATTTGGGTCACTGCCCACACTTTGGTCTTTGATGGTTGGCCTTGGAACTGTCTTGATGCCTCTGGGTTTGTCATTTAATTTGCTGATGTGTTACAGTGAGCTTATACTGAAGATCTAGGTCTAGTCGAAGTCAACTTCTCTGCCAGCTTGAACCTATTTTATTCTAATCAGTGTATATTGTGTCTTTGATTTTTTTCAAAGATTATGCCCTGCCCCCTTCCTTCCTGTTTCAATACTACAGGCTCTTCTTAAAATGTGACTTTGGCATTTCTTCCACCAAAAGCTGAGGGTATATGTTTCCTCCTATTCAATTCGAGGAGGCTTGTAATTGTAGCATAAGTGATGCTGTGTGACTTGTGACTTCCAAGGCTAGAATATTAAAGGTGATAGAGCTTCAATTTGTGACACTTGCTTGTGGAACCCAACCACTATGTTGTGATGAAATCTACGCCAATACTTGGAAAGGTCACACATTCTGGCAGACAACCCCAGGTGAGATCAGAGCACACAATTAGTGTCAATTGCAAAGCATAGAAGTGGGTGAGGCTTCAGATGGTGTTAGCCCTCACCTTTGACTCTTCTCAGCTGAGGCCCCAGACACTATGGAGAAAAGACAACCCATCCTTGATGTATCTTTTCCAAATTCCTAACTCACAGAATCTGTGTGCATAATACATCAGTTTAGTTCAGTCACTCAGTCGTGGCCGACTCTTTCCGACCCCATGAATTGCAGCACGCCAGGCCTCCCTGTCCATCACCATCTCCCGGAGTTCATTCAGACTCACGTCCATCAAGTCCGTGATGCCATCTAGCCATCTCATCCTCGGTCGTGCCCTTCTCCTACTGCCCCCAATCCCTCCCAGCATCAGAGTCTTTTCCAATGAGTCAGCTCTTCGCATGAGGTGGCCAAAGTACTGGAGCTTCAGTTTTAGCATCATTCCTTCCAAAGAAATCCCAGGGCTGATCTCCTTCAGAATGGACTGATTGCATCTCCTTGCAGTCCAAGGGACTCTTAAGAGTCTTCTCCAACACCACAGTTCAAAAACATCAATTCTTCGGTGCTCAGCCTTCTTCACAGCCCAGCTTGCACATCCATACATGACCACAGGAAAAACCATAGCCTTGACTAGACAGACCTTAGTCGGCAAAGTAATGTCTCTGCTTTTGAATATACTATCTAGGGTGCTCATAACTTTTCTTCCAAGGAGTAAGGGTCTTTTAATTTCATGGCTGCAGTCACCATCTGCAGTGATTTTGGAGCCCCAAAAAATAAAGTCTGACACTGTTTCCACTGTTTCCCCATCTATTTCCCATGAAGTGATGGGACCGGATGCCATGATCTTCGTTTTCTGAATGTTGAGCTTTAAGCCAACTTTTGCTCTCTCCTCTTTCCCTTTCATCAAAAGGCTTTTTAGCTCCTCTTCACTTTCTGCCATAAGGGTGGTGTCATCTGCATATCTAAGTTACTGATATTTCTCCCAGAAATCTTGATTCCAGCTTGTGTTTCTTCCAGTCCAGCGTTTCTCATGATGTATTCTGCATATAAGTTAAATAAACAGGGTAACAATATACAGCCTTGACGTACTCCTTTTCCTATTTGGAACCAGTCTGTTGTTCCATGTCCAGTTCAAACTGTTGCTTCCTGACCTGCATACAGATTTCTCAAGAGGCAGGTTAGGTGGTCTTGTATTCCCATCTCTTTCAGGATTTTCCACAGTTTCTGGTGATCCACACAGTCAAAGGCTTTGGCATAGTCAATAAAGCAGAAATAGATGTTTTTCTGGAACTCTCTTGCTTTTTCCATGATCCAGAGGATGTTGGCAATTTAATCTCTGGTTCCTCTGCCTTTTCTAAAACCAGCTTGAACATCAGGGAGTTCACGGTTCATGTATTGCTGAAGCCTGGCTTGGAGAATTTTGAGCATTACTTTATTAGCATGTGAGATGAGTGCATTTGTGCGGTAGTTTGAGCATTCTTTGGCATTGCCTTTCTTTGGAATTGCAATGAAAACTGACCTTCTCCAATACTGTGGCCACTACTGAGTTTTCCAAATTTGCTGGCATATTGAGTGCAGCACTTTCACAGCATCATCTTTCAGGATTTGAACCAGCTCAACTGGAATTCCATCACCTCCACTAGCTTTGTTCGTAATGATGCTTTCTAAGGCCCACTTGACTTCACTTTCCAAGATGTCTGGCTCTAGATTAGTGATCACATCATCATGATTATCTGGGTCGTGAAGATCTTTTTTGTAAAGTTCTTCCATGTATTCTTGCCACCTCTTCTTAATATCTTCTGCTTCTGCTAGGTCCATACCATTTCTGTCCTTTATCAAGCCCATCTTTGCATGAAATGTTCCCTTGGTGTCTCTAATTTTCTTGAAGAGGTCTCTAGTCTTTCCCATTCTTTTGGGTGGTGTGTTACACAGCAACAGGACTGGAACAGAACCTATCAATAGCCAGTACTCTTTATTCCTTAAACTGGTTCTAGCCAGGCAGGTAGAATGTTCTACCAGAAAGTTCTGTCTAAGCAACTTCATCTCTAAACTTTTGAAATGCGTTCTAAAAATTTTAGTCTGGAAATAGTACAGCTATGAAAAACTCACTGCTACTTGGATTAGGAGTTTGTTAGAGATATACATTTGTGGAATGTATCAAATATATCAAACAGGTCACACTTCTTCAATCTTTCTACATTCCTAAAACACCTGAGGGATGAATCCCTTTCTTATAAGTAACAATGTCCCACCAAACAGTGACTTTTAGATGTAAGTGTAGGAAGTATGTATCATAATATACAAGAGGTAAGAAGAGAGGATGTGTAGTTTTAAAAACCCTCTGACCCCTGGAGATTCTTATAAGTTCTCCATTTGAGATTCAATTATTTGTACCCTAATATCCCTGTGAGATCTGTGACAGGTTTCCATTTCTTGTAAGTCAGGGACACTCTGACTGGCAAAGGAAACTATTAGGAACTGAAATTAGTTTACAAGTGTCCTTGGGTTGCCACATAAGGCTCTGAAGATTCATATTTATTTAAACGATTCATATGTGTTTAAAAATTCCCCTTTTGTTGGTATAAAATTTCAGAGCTACAGATAGTGTCTCCATACAACTAATACTATTTTAAAGAGAAGCACAAAACTCATCATTAATTGTTACTGGGCTCTATCAGTGGGTCCTCTCCCCCTATGATAACAAGGTTATTTCAAAAGTGCTAAGAAAGTCTAATATTTTATCATCAAATTTTAGTTCAGTGAATTTATTATATGGTCTGACTCACATCAATTTGTTGCCTGATGGGAGTCTAACTCAGTCCAAGATGACAAGAGTAAAGACACTGAAACAGAAAGACAATTGTTTGAGTTGATTTCTCTTCCCTGGCATTTTTCAAGCAGGGCTCATTACTTTACCCTTACTCTCAATACTGTGTAGCTGTGTTGTCGATATTTCCTATATTTTGTCAATCGAGGAACTGAGATTTCTTTGTCCATTTATCTTAACCTGGTTCTATAATGTTATTTATTTCATTATGAATGTGTCTCTTTTTTTTTTTTTTTGATGTGACATTCTTTCTCCTTCCTTTTGCCCAAGGTCGATGTCTCTATAATTTCCAGATCGTTCTGTTATCTATTTCACTTGTTCAAAGCAAACAGCACATTTGTAGGAAAACTAAAGTCACATGAAACACTGAACAAAGATGCTGGAGTAGGAAAAGGGAGAGATTAGGGGGCATCTAGATTTCCTCTTAATACTAGAAGTGGTGATTGAATTTCTCAGGGAAACAAAGGTTTTAAAGCAGGAGTGACATTCAGAATCCCTGTTTCATTAAAAAGAGACATTATACAATAAGCTCCCTTAAGGTATGGAGTTTTTCAGTTTTGTTTACTACGTATCCAAGTGCCTCCATTATCTCCTGGCATACAACAGTTGTTTAATATAAGGAGCAGCGGCTGTGCTTTGCTGGAGCAGCCGTGATGATATACCCCATGTCCAAGGTAAGAGAAAACCAAGTAAAACAGTAGGTGTTGTGTGAGGCATCAGAGGGCAGACACGCAAACCATAATCACAGAAAACTAGTCAATCTAATCACACAGACCACAGCCTTGTCTAACTCAGTGAAACTGAGCCATGCAATGTGGGGCCATCCAAGATGGGCAGGTCATGGTGGAGAGGTCTGACAGAATGTGGTCCACTGGAGAAGGGAATGGCAAACCACTTCAGTATTCTTGCCTCGAGAACCCCATGAACAGTATGAAAATGCAAAATGATAGGATACTGAAAGAGGAACTCTCCAGGTCGGTAGGTGCCCAATATATTACTGGAGATCAGTGGAGAAATAACTCCAGAAAGAATGGAGGGATGGAGCCAAAGCAAAAACAACACCAAGTTATAGATGTGACTGATGCTAGAAGTAAGGTCCGATGCTGTAAAGAAATATTGCATAGAAACCTGGAATGTTAGGTCCATGAATCAAGGCAAATTGGAAGCGGTCAAACAGGAAATGGCAAGAGTGAATGTCAACAATCTAGGAATTAGTGAACTAAAATGGACTGGAATGGGTAAATTTAACTCAGATGACCATTATATCTACTACTGTGGACAGAAATCCCTCAGAAGAAATGGAGTAGCCATCATGGTCAACAAAGGAGTCTGAAATGCAGTATTTGGATGCAGTCTCAAAAACGACAGAATGATCTCTGTTTGTTTCCAAGGCAAACCATTCAATATCACAGTAATCCAAGTCTATGTCCCAAACAGTAATGCTGAAGAAGCTGAAATTAAACGGTCTTCTGTGAAGACCTACAAGACCTTTTAGAACTAACACCCCCAAAATATGTCCTTTTCATTATAGAAGACTGGAATGCAAAAGGAGGAAGTCAAGAAGCACCTGGGGTAACAGGCAAATTTGGCCTTGGAATGCAGAATGGAGCAAGGCAAAGGCTAATAGAGTTTTGCCAAGAGAATGCACTGGCCATAGCAAACACTCCCTTCCAACAACACAAGAGAAGACTCTACACATGGACATCACATCATCATGGTCAACACTGAAATCAGATTGATTATATTCTTTGCAGCCAAAGATGGAGAAGCTCTATACAGTCAGCAAAAACAAGACCAGGAGCTGACTGGCTCAGATCATGAGCTCCTTATTGCCAAATTCAGACTTAACATGAAGAAAGTAGGGAAAACCACTAGACCATTCAGGTATGTCCTAAATCAAATGCCTTATGATTATACAGTGGAAGTGAGAAATAGATTTAAGGGCCTAGATCTGATAGAGTGCCTGATGAACTATGGAATAAGGTTCGTGACATGGTACAGGAGACAGGGATCAAGACCATCCCCATGGAAAAGAAATGCAAAAAAGCAAAATAGCTGTCTGGGGAGGCCTTACAAATATCTATGAAAAGAAGAGAATCAAAAAGCAAAGGAGAAAAGGAAAAATATAAGCATCTGAATGCAGAGTTTCAAAGGATAACAAGAAGAGATAAGAAAGCCTTCTTCCATGATCAATGCAAAGAAATAGAGGAAAACAGAATAGGAAAGACTAGAGATCTCTTCCAGAAAGTTAGAGAAACAAAGGGAATATGTTATGCAAAGATGGGCTCAATGAAGGACAGAAATTGTATGGACCTTACAGAAGCAGAAGATATTAAGAAGAGTTGGCAAGAATACAAAGAACTATACAAAGAACTATACAAAATAAAGAACTATACAAAAAAAAAAAAAAAAAAAAAGATCTTCTCAACCAAGATAATCACGATTGTGTGATCACTCACCAAGAGCCAGACAGCCTGGTATGTGAAGTCAAGTGGGCCTTAGAAAGCATCACTAGGAACAAAGCTAGTGGAGGTGATGGAATTCCAGTTGAGCTATTTCAAATCCTGAAAGATGATGCTGTGAAAGTGCTGCACTCAATATGCCAGCAAATTTGGAAAACTCAGCAGTGGCCACAGGACTGGAAAAGGTTAGTGTTCATTCCAATTCCAAAGAAAGGCAATGGCAAAGAATGCTCCAACTACCGCACAATTGCACTCGTCTCACATGCTGGTAAAGTAATGCTCAAAAGTCTCCAAGCCAGGCTTCAGCAATCCGTGAACCGTGAACCTCCAGATATTCAAGCTTGTTTTAGAAAAGGCAGAGGAACCAGAGATCAAATTGCCAACATCCGCTAGATCATGGAAAAAGCAAGAGAGTCCAGAAAAACATTTATTTCTGCTTTATTGACTATGCCAAAGCCTTTGACTGTGTGGATCACCAGAAACTGGAAAATTCTGAAAGAGATGGGACTACCAGACCACCTGACCTGCCTCTTGAGAAACGTATCTGCAAGTCAGGAGCAACAGTTAGAACTGGACATGGAACAACAGACTGGTTCCAAATAGGAAAAGGAGTATGTCAAGGCTGTATATTGTCATTCTGTTTATTTAACTTATATGCAGAGTACATCATGAGAAATGCTTGACTGGAAGAAACACAAGCTGGAATGAAGATTGCCGGGAGAAATATCAGTAACTTAGATATGCAGATGACACCACCCTTATGGTAGAAAGTGAAGAGGAACTAAAAAGCCTTTTAATGAAAGGGAAAGAGGAGAGTGCAAAAGTTGGCTTAAAGCTCAACATTCAGAAAACAAAGATCATGGCATCTGGTCCCATCACTTCATGGGAAATAGATGGGGAAACAGTGGAAACAGTGTCAGACTTTATTTTTGGGGGCTCCAAAATTACTGCAGATGGTGACTGCAGCCATGAAATTAAAAGACGCTTACTCCTTGGAAGAAAAGTTATGAGCACCCTAGATAGTATATTCAAAAGCAGAGATATTACCTTGCCGACTAAGGTCTGTCTAGTCAAGGCTATGGTTTTTCCTGTGGTCATGTATGGATGTGCAAGCTGGGCTGTGAAGAAGGCTGAGAGCTTGAAGAATTGATGCTTTTGAACTGTGGTGTTGGAGTAGACTCTTTAGAGTCCCTTGGACTGCAAGGAGATCCAACTAGTCCATTCTGAAGGAGATCAACCCTGGGATTTCTTTGGAAGGAATGATGCTAAAGCTGAAGCTCCAGTACTTTGGCCACCTCATGAGAAGAGTTGACTCATTGGAAAAGACTCTGATGCTGGGAGGGATTGGGATCAGGAGGAGAAGGGGATGACAGGGGATGAGATGGCTGGATGGCATCATGGACTCGATGGACGTGAGTCTGAATGAACTCCGGGAGATGGTGATGGACAGGGAGGCCTGGTGTGCTGCGATTCATGGGGTCACAAAGTCGGACACGACTGAGTGACTGAACTGAACTGAACTGAAATTTCTTCAGACGTTGCTAAATGTCCCCTGCGTGACAAAAATTTCCCCCAATTGATAGCCATTGATCTAGGAGAATTGCTTTATCAGAGATTAATGATCTGAGAAGTATTTTGAATGGGCATGGGTTATCACACAATTAGTATAACTAAATACAAGATTACATTGTGGTTTGTTGGGAAGCCAGTAAATTACCCTGTCATATTTGTGAAACATAAATCATAGATTTTAAATAATTGATAAAGGGAAATATCTTTATGAGTTTAAAAGACTACTTCAGAGAAAAGAAAATTTCCAACACCTCTTAGCACCTAATGGAAAGGAAGTTGATTACATGAACTAAAAAGAAGTATTGTGATTCTAAATGACAGCACTGCCTTTATCAGGTACTGGAAGAACATAGACACTGGCTATTTAAAGAATCAAGCCACCATAGAATAAATTTGAAAAAATCTCTGCACTTAGTCGCTCAGTCACTTCTGATTCTTTGCAACCCCATGGACTGTACCCTGTCAGGCTTCTCTGTCCATGGGAATTCTCCAGGCAAAAATACTGGGGTGTTTTGCCATGTCACTCTCCAGAGGATCTTCCCAACCCAGGTATCGAATCCAGGTCTCCTGCATTGCAGGTGTATTCTTTACCATCTGAGCCACCAGAGAAGCCCAGGTATTAATTCTATGATAATTCTACTCAAAAGGGACTCATGAAAATAAGAATATCAGAGAATTCCAGGCAAGGGCTCATATACTCCTGTCCTTAGTCCAACTTCATGAGCAACAAGATCCCAAATGGTCATTCTTGAATCATTGGTGGCACTAATATCTAAGATACCATATCATTCCTTGGTCTTCACTGTCTCCAATCTCTTGCTTATTTTCGAGAAGGGATTCAATGACACTTTCAGATTAGATGTTACTCGGTGTAAATACATAGTGGTTTTCCTAGATTAAAATCTAAAGGTTTCAATCTATGCTTACAATATTTGCAAAACAAGACACACCATCTCAGGTACTTTACTTAAGGGAAATGGAAACTATTTATCCCCCTCTAGGCCTTTTTGGAATTCCCAGAGTACTTGGTAGTCTGTTTTAGCAAACATGTCTGAAAACTTGTTCTTGCTTCCAGAGAGTATCTATAGTCCCTGTCAGCTATGTTGTCCTTGTTGTTGTTCAGTTGCTTAGTCATGTCCAAATCTTTGCAACCCCATGGACTGCAGTGTGCCTGACTGCCCTATCTTTCACTGTCTCCTGGAGTTTGCTCAAATTCATGTCCACTGAGCTGATGATGCTATCCAACCATCTCATCCTCTGTTGTCCCTTTCTCCTACTGCCTTCAATCTTTCCAGCAACAGGATTCTACATAAATCTTTTCTGACTCAATTTATGGGGTAGAGGATAAACACAGAGGATGATGAGCTAAGAGAAAAGGCCTCTCCAAATAAAAGTTCTTTCTGTGACCTGAAATAGATTTAATGGCTATATCCACAACTATATATGCATACATATGCAGCATATATAATAAAAGTTTCACACTAAAATTATTTTTCTAAGTGACATATATTGTTTTATTTTTCTTTTTACTCCCTCCTGTTCTACTTCATATTATCAAAAAGTTGCTTGTAACTGGCTGACTTGATTTCACTACTTAATGGGTTATGATCTGCAGACTGAAAACTATTCTTTTAGGGTGACTAGATTTACTAAGAAGAAAAGTGAAAGGCAAAGGAGACAAGGAAAGATATATCCATCTGACTGCAGACTTCCAAAGAATAGAAAGGAGAGATAAGAAAGCCTTCCTAAATGACCAGTGCAAAGAAATAGGCAAAAACAACAGAATGGAAAAGACTAGAGATCTCTTCATGAAAATTAGAGATACCAAGGGAACATTTCATGCGAAGATGGGCGTAATAAAGGACAGAAATGATAAGAAGCAGAAGATTAAGAAGAGGTGGCAATAATACAAAGAAGACCTACAATAAAAGGTCTTCAGATCAGTTCAGTCACTCAGTCATGTCCGACTCTTTGCAACCCCATGGACTATAGCATGCCAGGACTCCCTATCCAACACCAACTCCTGGAGCTTTCTCAAACTCATGTCTATCAAGTCAGTGATACCATCCAACCATCTCATCCTCTGTCATCCCTTTCTTCTCCCACCTTTAATCTTTCCCAGCATTAGGGTCTTTTCCAATGAGCCAGTTCTTTGCATCAGGTGGCCAAAGTATTGGAGTTTCAGCTTCACCATCAGTCCTTCCAGTGAATATTCAGGACTGATTTCCTTTAGAATTGACTTATTGGATCTTCTTGCAATCCAAGGGACTCTCAAGAGCCTTCTCCAACACTACAGTTCAAAAGCACTAATTCTTTGGTGCTCAGCTTTCTTTATAGTCCAACTCTTACATCTATACATGACTACTGGAAAAAATATAACTTTGACTAGATATACATTTGTCTGCAATGTGTCTGCTTTTTAATATGCTGTCTAGGTTGCTAACAGCTTTTCTTCCAAGGAAAGAAAATTTTAATTTTATGGCTTCCAGTTGAGCTACTTCAAATCCAAAAAGGTCTCAATGACTCAGAAAAGCACCATGAAGTGATCACTCATCTAGAGCCAGACATCTTAAAGTGTGAAGTCAAGTGGGCCTTAGGAAGCATCACTATGAACAAAACTAGTGGAGCTGATGGAATTCTAGCTGAACTATTTAAAATACTAAAAGATGGTGCTATTAAAGTGCTGCACTCAATATGCCAACAAATTTGGAAAACTCAGCAGTGGCCACAGGACTGGAAAAGGTCCGTTTTCAATTCAGTCCCAAAGAGGGACAATGCCAAAGAATGTTCAAACTGCCACACAATGTCACTCATTTCACATTCTAGCAAAGTAATACTCAAAATCCTTCAAGCTAGACTTCAACAGTACCTGAAAAAAGAACTTCCAGATGTTCAAGCTGGATTTCGAAGAGGCAGAGGAACCAGAGATAAAATTACCAACATCCATTGGATCATAGAAAAAGCAAGAGAATTTTGGAAAAGCATCTACTTCTGCTTCATTGACTACACTAAAGCCTTTGACTGCGTGGATCACAACAAACTGGAAAATTCTTAAAGAGATGGGAATACCAGACCACATGGCCTGCCTCCTGAGAAATCTCTATGGAGGTCAAGAAGAAACAAGTTTAATCAGACATGGAACAATGGACTGATTCCAAATTGGGAAAGGAGTACATCAAGGCTGTATATTGTCACCCTGCTTATTTAACTTATATGCAGAGTACATCACGTGAAATGTCAAGATTGCCAGGAGAAATATCAATAACCCCAGATATGCAGATGACACCACTTTTATGGCAGAAAGGGAAGAGGAACTAAAAAGGCTATTGATCAAGGTGGAAGAGGAGAGTGAAAAAGTTGGCTTAAAACTCAACATTCAAAAAACGAAGATCATGGCATTTGGTCCCCTCACTTCATGGCAAATAGATGGGGAAACAATGGAAACAGTGGCAGACTTAATTTGGGGGGGGGGGCTCTAAAATCACACAGATGGTGACAAAGATCATGGCATTTGGTCCCCTCACTTCATGGCAAATAGATGGGGGAAACAATGGAAACAGTGACAGACTTAATTTTGGGGGGTTCTAAAATCATGCAGATGGTGACTGCAGCCATGAAATTAAAAGACACTTGTTTCCTGGAAGAAAAGCTATGACACTCCTCGACAGTGTATTAAAAAGCAGAGACATTACTTTACCTACAAAGGTCTGTATAGGCAAAGCTTTGGATTTTCCAGTAGCCATATATGGATGTGAGTGTTGAACCATAAAGAAGGGTGAGCACTGAAGAACTGATGCTTTTGAACTGTGGTGCTGGAGAGGACTCTTAAGAGTCCTTTGGACAGCGAGGAGATCAAACTAGTCAATCCTAAAGGAAATAAATCTTGAATATTCATTGGGGGGACTGATGCTGAAGCTGAAGCTCCAATACTTTGGCCACCTGATGCAAAGAACTGACTCATTGGAAAAGGCCTTGATTCTGGGAAAGATTGGAGGCAGGAGGAGAAGGAGATGACAGAGGATGACACGATTGGATGGCATCACAGACTCAATGGATATGAGTTTGAGCAAGCTCTGGGAGATAGTGAAGGACAGGGAAGGCTGGTGTGCTGTAATCCATGGGGTTGCAAAGAGTCGGACATGACTGAGTGACAGAACAACAAGAAGATTTACTTTAAGAACTATATAATTTGAAAGTAGTCAGTCAAGTATTGATATTATGTCCAGTTTTGCACTGATATTTGCAAGAAAAATAGAAACACAAGGGATTTTTTTACACATTTTATTTTTCTTAAAGGATATCAGCAAATATTAGTGAGGGGCATTAGCAAGGACTGAGGTTATTAAAAGAGAAAATACCTTAGAACTAATTTTGAACTGAATTTTGTTTTGTTTTGTTACCAATGGTGACTGAAGACAATGTATCCAACATAAAACTTCTGTATACTAGAAAATGTCCAAATTTGTTAGTCTATCTGGAAGCAATCCAGAATGACAAGCCATAGTGTTAATGCAAAAAAAAAAAAAAATCTGTCTTGTTTTTAAAACCAGATAGCAGAACTTGTAGGAAATAGACTCCTGGAAACCAATTATTTTAATCATGATGCATAAAATTAAAAGGCTCTAATAATGGCTATTTAGATTTTATGGAAGACATGCTTCTCTCTATACAAGCTATTATGCAAAGTAGCCAGGTGATGGACACACAGAAATTCAGAACCAGCCCATCATGACTCTCTGGAGATTCACAACCTAATGTATTTGAGTACTTTGTTGAAAATGCCAGGAATTGGTGTGCGGTGGTGGAGCACAAATGGTTAAGAGCCAGACATGTCATTCTTAGCAGTTGGCTAGAAAGACTCTAAGAAAAACAACATATTTTTTACCCTTCATTTTTGCATATATAGCAGGTATTCTGACTGTTCACAAGTGTCTAACTTGGAATGGGTGTTGAGACCAGAAATTAGGTTAAGACTAACCATCGCAGAGCTAGATAAAGTGAGAAACAATAGGAAGTTCCCAGATGAAACATTAGTGTGGCTGATAGCAGTGAAAGCAATGCTGAATTGTGGTACCAGGAAATCCAAGATGATAATGAGTACTGTTGTAGACTTTGGTCCCTCCCTGTCCAGTATAAAATGGATGACGGGTGAATATTTGCACTCTATCTAATGAGATTAAAGTTTGAGGCCACTATCTGTATAAAAAGAGCTGACAGAAAACAGGGTGCATCTAATACAGGGGGAGTCTACAAATATGATCAATTGCCCATAGGTGAATAGGAAATGATAATTTTCTTCTGTCTGTAAGTTCAGCATTGGGAACTAAGGCAAGAATATGAAGCATCTGTCCTTTGCCTGGGAAAAATTCACAGTTGATTGTGTCTAATTTCCATGAAAAACAAGAGAAGCTAAGGTAGAGTGAGCCACAAAATGAGGTTGGAGTGATTGCCATTATAAACAAAGGAATCTGCTTACCTATAACCACAGGCTTTCCAATGAACGGTGGTTTATGAACATGTGGCTCCTTCAGAGAGGTCTCAGCAAGTTTCAGAAGGCATAAATTACCCAGGGGCCTACTTCTGTAGGGTGGAAAGCATCAGAGACAGAAAGGAAAGCGGCAATCTTGAAAAAGAGTATGAATTCACATCAGAGGTAATTTGGAATCTGCATTATAGCCCAGCTTTATACAATCATCTTTGTGAGTGTGTGTGTGTGCATGCACACCAGGAGAGGATATCACAAAGTTCAGTGTTGCTCAGTATGTGATAATCTGAGCCTGTGAGCTAAGCTTAGATTATTAAAGAATTGATTATTTTACCATCATTGAAAGAATTTATTCCTGAGATATAGACGGTAGCATATACTACAAAATTTTTGCCAGAAACAGAAAGTTGCATGGGGTCTCAGTATATACTCAAGTTTTGTTCCATTTAGGGTTTTGACATGTTTGGACATACTTAGTGGACAAGTTGAAAAGCAGTTCTAGGAGCCAAGCTATCAGAGGGACCAAAGAACCTCTTGGAAAATAAAATCTCACTCACAGGAAAGAAAAAAGTTGCAGAACTCAAGATGAGTTCAAAGACAATAGGTCAGCCCCATTAGAAAAAGTGACTACAATTATAGCAGAGGTGTATATCACTCAGATGGATTAGTCACCGACCCAGCTCACTCAAAGGGACTCATATTTTTGGGTCCTAGAGGAATACCAAACAAGAAAAAGAGCGAAAAGTGTAATGAGCTGTTTCACCTCATCACACAGCATTACACAACTGTTTCACCTTGGCTATACTGTATACATGACACATTAAGTGTTTATTCCTTACTTTGAACTTTCAGGACCAACAATGTCAGCAACCTGAGGTAGGAGATGGCATCCTCAGTTCATATATCCCTCTCAGGCAAGGGCAGTTGATATTATCAAACTTACCATAAAAATGTCCAAGAATATCATTAGCAGGAAGACCCTTCAATAGTTATAAGTAAAGTAATGAGTGGTGCCTTCAATCCATAGCTCTCTGGGGACATAGACAAGGACAGGAGACATTACTACAGCAAGAAGAGGAAGGAAATGAAAGGCACCAAGTAGCAGCCAAGAGGACTGGTTCACATGGCATCTGTGAAATGTCCTAAGGAATCTCAAATCTAATTGTGATGCACTGGGCCCTTGAGAAGCGAGAAGTAGAGCAGGTACTAGACTTCTTTTAAAACGAATGAGCCCAGAGTTATAGAAATACTGTTTGATGATTGCTAAAATAACTCTATTTTACATTCATGATGATGTGACCCATAAAATGAAAGTTATTTATGGTTATGTTACTATTTTAGTTAGAAAATAAATATACAACAGAAAAACTGACTATATTAATAAAATGAGGAAAAATCAGGCAAAATCATTGTGGCTAATAATGTTAATGGCCTAATTTATAAAACTAGAAGTGGATGATCTAGAGGCATAAAGAGTAATACCAATAATCCCTTAGAAAAAACAAGATGGTGAAGGAGTAGGAAGATATAGACTTCATCTCTCTCCACAAATGCATCAAGAATACAGACAGAACAATTTTCACATAGCACCAGTTGAATATTAACAGAAGACCTCGAACATCAGAAAGGACAAGAAATATTCCTGCATAAGCAGGTAGGAGAAAAGAAGGGAAAAAGAAGATGAGAGGAAGCAGGATAGGACCCACACCCCTGGGGTGGGGGCAGCTAAAGGAGCAGAGAGATTCCCACTTCCAGGGAAATTCTCTCACCAATGGGAAATCGGTTGGGACAGAAGAAAATAACCTGGAGCTGTCAGAGGAAAGCAAAAGGGCCATTTTGGGGCAGGCAGGACAGAGTGAGACCTACACAGATGACCTGGGCCACAATCCTGTGTGCTTCAGCCTGGAACATGTGTCTGCCTGTGTGTATGGGGCCTGGGTGCTGGATCATGAGCAAACCAAGGGAGAGGACTGCTACTGGCTGTGAGGAGAAAGCCTGAGGTGATTGGAGTGAGGAAATATGCAACAGGAGATGCTCATGGAGGAAACTCAAACTGCCATAGAAGCAAGGTGCCTTAGTTGAGTGAAGCACAGGGATAGAGCCAACATTGCAACCTCTCTCCCCACTTTCTGGCCCCTTCCCCACCCTAGACACAAAGAAAGGGCTTTACAAGGGTTGGTCCTCACACATCTGCTGCCAGCCATTAGGAGGGTCCCCTGCTGGAAATGCCCATCTTTGACAGTGGCTAGGAGCTAGGAAAGGCTCCCACTAGGGTCAGATCTCTCATTCTGTGTCACCACCAGGGCCTAGTCTTTTGTGGCTGCTGACCCCCTGTGTACCTGTCCCTGCCAGGGTTCCTGTGACTCCAGCAACTGTGCCAACTCCTCACCCTGTCCTCACTGGGGCAGACCCGAGTACTCTAGGGTGCTTCAGGAGCAGACACCTATGGGTGGCCCACATACAGAGGTGAGGTTAAAACCACAGTTGAATCCCAGGGGCCATACAACTAAAGAAGAAAACTACCATCTTTCCTTGCAGCTGCATAAACTGCATATTGACACCCCCATGACTGGCTTGGTAAAAACTCAGTGCACACAAAATATTTGAACAGATGAATGCTCCCATAGACAAGACAGGCCTAGCTTTAGCAGCTGCAGGCTTCAGGAGGACACATAGGGGTCCATATAGGGGTTGGGCCAGGCTCAAGTCTGAGCTGTCCCCACAAAACTCACAATGCATTCAGATCCATGATTACTGCAATCCTGGAACCTGACTTCAGTGGATCCACCCTGGTGGCCTGGTGAAAGCAATGTCTGAGAGACACCAGGACAAATTGCTGGCATACCCACAACAGTGCCAACATAAAGGTAATCTGAGAACTCACACAATGGGTGAAAGGTAACAGTGCACACCCACAGGTGAACAACTCCAGAGGAGGAATACTTGGTGGCTTCTGTACTAGTAGTAGTGCTCCAACCCAACCTACCTCACACCACACATAAGAAGCACGGCTTAGAAATAGATCTAGGAACCTCTACTCCAACAGAGAGGGAGCAGACCCTGCTTCTGACAGGGTGGTGACAACTATGGTGCAAAGGGGAGTCCCTGCTCAATATCCAGGGCAGGCTCTGGTCACCACAGCAACAGTCAGGCCCAGTATCATGGTTCTGGCTATTGGAGCTATAGTCATATTCATGTTGGGGTAGGGCCAGATCAGAATTTGAGCTGCCTACATAGCTCCCATGGTGGGTACAAGTGTGCGACTACTGCAGTACTAGGATCTAATATTAGTGGATCTTCAGTGGTGGCTGAGTGAAAACACTTGAAAGTCACCAGGGCCAAATGCAGGCATTCCCACAGTTAAGGTGTGACTGAGAGTAGTTCCAACAACAGTATACTTTGTGAGCCCACACAACACTTGAAAGGGGACACAACAGAGTACAACCACAGGTGAACAGCTTCAGAAAAGGAAAACTCACTGCTTGCTGTCTTGGCAGAAGTGTTCCAATCCTACCTACCTTGAACCCAGATCAGAATCACAGCTAAGGAACAAATCTGGGAGCTTCTGCTCCAATAGCCAAGAAACTATCCAATCCCTGATAGGGCAGTGACAACCGCAAAGCAAAGGGGAGATCCCATCCAATACCTAGGGCAGGCTCTGACCAACACAACACCTATCAAGTACCCTATCAAGGGGGAAATGGAACAAGCCTCTGGACCAACTTCATCCACCAGGAGGCAAACAATGGAAGCATGATAAACTAGAGCCTATGGAAAGGAGATCATGAATACAGTAACTGTGATAAAATGAGGCAATATAGAAATATGTTGCAGACAAAGGAGCAAGATGAAAACAATTAAACGAAGAGGAAATAACCAATCTATCTGAAAAAAATATTCAGATTAATGATAATAAAGATGATTCAAGATCTCGGTAATAAAAGACACAAATCGAGAAGGTACCAAAAATTTAACAAAGACCTAGAAGAACTAAAGAACAAGAAAACAGAGATGAAAAAGACAAGAACTGAAATGAAAAATACAGAAGAAGGAATCAATAGCAGAATAACTGAGGCAATGCATATGCATGCTAAGTTGCTTAAGTTGTTTCCAACTCTTTGCGACCCCATTTTCTGTAGCCTCCATGGACTGTCAGGCTCCTCTGTCCATGAAATTCTCCAGGCAAAAATACTGGGGTGGGTTGTCATGCCCTCCTCAAGTGACCCAGAAGACATAGTGATGGAAGTCTCTGCTCTGGAACAGAAAAAAAGAAAGAACACAAATGAGAATAATTGCAGAGACCTTTGGGACAATAAACACCCCAACATTTGAATTATAAGGGTCCCAGAAGAAGAAGACAAAAGGAAACGGCCTGATAAAATATTTGATAACATCATTTTGAAAACTTTACTAACATAGGAAAGGAAAAAAAAAAATCATTCAAGTCTGAGAAGTGCAGAGAGTCTGTGCAGAGAGTCCCATAAAAGATAAACCCAGGAGGAACATGCTGAGATATACATTAATTAAATTAATAAAAAAATAAATACAAAGGAAAAAATAAAAGCAACAAGAAAACAGAAACAAAAAACATACAACAGAAACCCCATAAAGTTTCAGCTGACTTTTCAGCAAAAACTCTGCAGGCCAGAAGGGAGTGGCAGGATATATTTAAAGAGGTGAAAGAAAAACTTTCAACCAAGAATATGCTAACCAGCAATACTCTTATTCAGATTCAACAGAGAAATCAAAAGCTTTATAAACATGCAAAAGCTGAGAGTTTAGCATCACCAAACCAGCTTTATAACAATTGCTAAAGGAACTTTTCCAGACAAAGAACACAGCCTTGATTCATGGAACTAACATTCCAAGTTCCTATGCAATATTGCTCTTTACAGCATCGGAATTTACTTCCATCACCAGTCACATCCAGAGCTTGGTGATGTTTTTGCTTTGGCTCTGTCTCTTCATTCTTTCTGGAGTTATTTTCCCATCGATTTCCAGTAGCATATTGGGCACCTACTGACCTGGGGAGTTCATCTTTCAATGTCCTGTCTTTTTGCCTTTTCATACAGTTCATGGGGTTTTCAAAGAAAGAATACTGAAATGGTTTGCCATTCCCTTCTCCAGGGGACCACGGTTTGTCAGAACTCTCCACCATGACATGCCCATGGCTCACAGTTTCATTGAGTTAGACAAGGCTGTGTTCCATGTGATCAGATTGGTTAGTTTTCTGTGACTGTGATTTTCAGTGTGTCTGCCCTCTGATGGAGAAGGATAAGAGGCTTATGGAAGCTTCTTGATGGAAGAGACTGACTGAGAAGAAACTGGGTCTTGTTCTGATGGTGGGGCCATGCTCAGTAAATCTTTAATACAATTTTCTGTCGATGGACGGGGCTGTGTTCCCTTTCTGTTATTTACCTGAGGCCAAACTATGGTGGAGGTAATGAAGATAATGGCGACTCCTTCAAAAGGTCCCATGCATGCATGCTACACTCAGTGCCCCCAACCCTGCAGCATGCCACACCGCCTTCACCGGAGCCTTCTGGACACTCATGGGCAAGTCTGGGTCAGTCTCTTGTGGGGTCACTGCTTCTTTCTCCCGGGTCCTGGTACACACATGATTTTGTCTGTACCCCCCAAAAGTCTTTTTCCCAGTCCTGTGTAAGTTCTGGCGGCCCTATGTTGGGGTTAATGGAGACTTCCTCCAAGAGGTCTTATGCCATATCCAGGTCTACTACACCCAGAACCCCTGTTGTGGCAGTCCACTGCTGACCTGTACCTACACAGGAGACACTCAAACACAGCTCTGTCTCATTCTCTGTGGGGTCTCTGGGACCTGGTACACAAGGTATGTTTCAGCCCTCTAAGCATTTCTGGTGGAAATTGGGTTGATTCTAAATGAGATTTCGCCCCTCCTACCATCTTGCTGGGGCTTCTCCTTGGCCCTTGGATGTGGTATATCTCCTCTAAGTCAATACAATGGCACTCAGCCACCACTTCAGCACCTAGCATCTTGCTGGGCATTCTCTGCCCTTGGACGTGGGGTATCTCCTCACTGCCACTTCAGTGCCATGCAGCCATCACTCCAGTGCCTGCCATCTTGAAGAAAGTAGGGAAAACCACTAGACCATTCAGGTATGACCTAAATAAAATCCCTACAATTATACCGTGGAAGTGAGAAATAGATTCAAGGCATTAGATCTGATAGACAGAGTGCCCGAAGAAATATGGATGGAGGTTCATGACACTGTACAGGAGGCAGTGATCGAGATCACCCTGAAGAAAAAGAAGTGCAAACAAGCAAAATGGTTGTCTGAGGAGGTCTTACAAACAGCTGTGAAAAGAAAAGTGAAAAGCAAGGGAGAAAAGTGAAAAGCAAGGGAGAAAAGGAATAATATGCAGAGATCCAAAGAATAGCAAGGATAAGAAAGCTTTACTCAGTGATCAATGGAAAGAAATAGAGGAAAACAATAGAATGGGAAAGACTAAAGGTCATTTCAAGAAAATCAGAGATACCAAGGGAACATTTCATGAAAGTTGGGCACAATAAAGGACAGAAATGGTATGGACCTAATAGAAGCAGAAGATATTAAGAAGAGGTGGCAAGAATACACAGAAGAACTGCACAAAAGAGATCTTCATGACCCAGATAATCACGAGGGTGTGATCACTCACCTAGAGCCAGACATCTAAGAATGTGAAGTCAAGTGGGCCTTAGGAAGCATCACTATGAACAAAGCTCGAGGTGGTGATGAAATCCCAGTTAAGCTATTTCAAATCTAAAAGATGATGCTGTGAAAGTGCTTCATGCAATATGCCAGCAAATTTGGAAAACTCAGCAGTGGCCACAAGACTGGAAAAGGTCAGTTTTCATTTCAATCCCAAAGAAAGGCAATGCCAAAGAATGCTCATACTACCATACAATTGAACTCATTTCACATGCGAGTAAAGTAATGCTCAAAATTCTTCAAGCCAGGCTTCAACAGTACATGAACCATGAAATTCCAGATGTTAAAGCTGGATTTCGGAAAGGCAGAGGAACCAGAGATCGAATTGACAACATTCATTGGATCATCGAAAAAGCAAGAGAGTTCCAGAAAAACATCTACTTCTGCTTTATTGAGGAGAAGGCAATGGCAACCAACTCCAGTACTCTTGCCTGGAAAATCCCATGGACAGAGGAGCCTGGTAAGCTGCAGTCCCTGGGGTCGCAAAGAGTGGGCACGACTGAGTGACTGAACTGAACTGAACTGAGCTGAACTTATAGAGGGTAGGGAAGAGTGGCATAGGTGGGGAGGGGATAAGAATGGGACTTCTCAATAGAAACCTTTATTTATTGCTTTATTTTTGAACCATTTGAGTATATTACATATTCAAAGCAATATAAATAAATAACATTTTAAAGAAGACATTATCTCCTCGACAAGCCTTCCTCACTTTAAACAAGATTTGGTCTTTTCCTTTGTTGTGTTCCAATATTATTTTTATTTTTTTTAATTTTTTAAAATATAAATTTATTTATTTTAATTGGAGGTTAATTACTTTACTGTATTCATTGATTAGCTCTAGTAATTTTCTTGTGGAGTCTTTAGGGTTTTCTATGTAGAGGATCATGTCATCTGCAAATAATGAGAGTTTTAATTCTTCTTTTCCAATTTGGATTTTTAATTTCTTTTTCTGCTCTGATTGCTGTGGCCAAAATTTCCAAAACTATGTTGAATAGCAATGGTGAAAGTGGGCACCCTTGTCTTGTTCCTGACTTTAGGGGAAATGCTTTCAGTTTTTCACCTTTGAGGATAATGTTTGCTGCGGATTTGTCATATATAGCTTTTAGTTTGCTGTGTATTTGTCATATATAGCTATTATTATGTTGAGATATGTTCCTTCTATTCCTGCTTTCTGGAGAGTTTTTATCATAAATGAATGTTGAATTTTGTCAAAGGCTTTCTCTGCATCTATTGAGATAATCATATGGCTTTTATTTTTCAATTTGTTAATGTGCTGTATTACATTGATTGATTTGCGGATATGGAAGAATACTTGCATCCCTGGGATAAAGCCCACTTGGTCACAGTGGATGATCTTTTTAATGTGTTGTTGGATTCTGATTGCTAGAATTTTGTTAAGGATTTTTGTATCTGTGTTGCTCAGTGATAATGGCCTGTAATTTTCTTTTTCTTTCTTTTTTTTTTTTGTGGCATCTTTATCAGGTTTTGGTATTAGGGTGATGGTGGTCTCATAGAATGAGTCTGGAAGTTGACCTTCCTCTGCAATTTTCTGGAAGAGTTTGAGTAGGATAGGTGTTAGCTCTTCTCTAAATTTTTGGTAGAATTCAGCTGTGAAGCCGTCTGGACCTGGGCTTTTGTTTGCTGGAAGTTTTCTGTTTACAGTTTCAATTTCCATGATTGTGATGGGTCTGTAAAGATTTTCTATTTCTTCTTGGTTCAGTTTTGGAAAGTAGTACTTTTTGAAAAATTTGTCCATTTCTTCCACGTTGTCCATTTTATTGGCATATAATTGCTGATAGTAGTCTCTTATGATCCTTTTTATTTCTGTGTTGTCTGTTGTGATTTCTCCACTTTCATTTCTAATTTTAATGATTTTATTTTTCTCCCTTTGTTTCTTGATGAGTCTGGCTAATGGTTTGTCAATTTTATTTATCCTTTCAAAGAACCAGCTTTTGGCTTTGTTGATTTTTGCTATGGTCTCCTTTGTTTCTTTTCCAGTTATTTCTGACCTAATTTCTAAGATTTCTTTCCTTCTACTAACCCTGAGGTTCTTCATTTCTTCCTTTTCTAGTTGCTTTAGGTGTAGAGTTAGGTTATTCATTTGACTTTTTTCTTGTTTCTTGAGGTATGCCTGTATTGCTATGAACTTTCCTCTTAGCACTGCTTTTACAGTGTCCCACAGGTTTTGGATTGTTGTGTTTTCATTTTCATTCATTTCTATGCATATTTTGATTTCTTTTCTTATTTCTTCCATGATTTGTTCGTTATTCAGCAGCCTGTTGTTCAGCCTACATATGTTGGAATATTTAATAGTTTTTTCTCCTGTAATTGAGATCTAATCTTAATGCATTATGGTCAGAAAAGATGCTTGGAATGATTTCAATTTTTTTGAATTTACCAAGGCTAGATGTATGGCCCAGGTTGTGATCTGTCCTGGAGAAGGTTCCATGTGCACTTGAGAAAAAGGTGAAATTCATTGTTTTGGGGTGAAATGTCCTATAGATATAAATTAGGTCTAACTGGTTTATTGTATCATTTAAAGTTTGTGTTTTCTTGTTCATTTTCTGTTTAGTTGATCTATCTATAGGTGTGAGTGGGGTATTAAAGTCTCCCACCATTATTGTGTTATTGTTAAATTCCCATTTCATACTTGTTAGCATTTGTCTTACATATTGCAGTGCTCTTATGTTGGGTACATATATATTTATAATTGTTATATCTTCTTCTTGGATTGATCCTTTGATCATTATGTGGTGTCTTTCTTTGTCCCTTTCCAAAGCTTTTGTTTTAAAGTCTATTTTATCTGATATGAGTATTGCTACTCCTGCTTTCTTTTGGTCTCTATTTGCATGGAATATCTTTTTCCAGCCCTTCACTTCCAGTCTGCATGTGTCCCCTGTTTTGAGGTGGGTCTCTTGTAGACAACATATATAGGGGTCTTGTTTTTGTAACCATTCAGCCAGTCTTTGTCTTTTGGTTGGGGCATTCAACCCATTTATGTTTAAGGTAATTATTGATAAGTATGATCCCGTTGCCATTTACTTTATTGTTTTGGGTTAGGGTTTATACACCTTTTTTGTGTTTCCTGTCTAGAGAATATCCTTTAGAATTTGTTGGAGAGCTGGTTTGGTGGTGCTGAATTCTCTCAGCTTTTGCTTGTCTGTAAAGCTTTTTATTTCTCCTTCATATTTGAATGAGATCCTTGCTGGGTACAGTAGTCTGGGCTGTAGGTTATTTTCTTTCATCACTTTAAGTATGTCTTGCCATTCCCTCCTGGCCTGAAGAGTTTCTATAGAAAGATCAGCTGTTATCCTTATGGGAATCCCTTTGTGCATTATTTGTTGTTTTCCCTTGCTGCTTTTAATATTTGTTCTTTGTGTTTGATCTTCATTAACTTGATTAATATGTGTCTTGGGGTGTTTCACCTTGAGTTTATCCTGTTTGGGACTCTCTGGGTTTCTTGGGCTTGGGTGATTATTTCCTTCCCCATTTTAGGGTAGTATTCAACTATTATCTCCTCAAGTATTTTCTCATGTTCTTTCTTTTTGTCTTCTTCTGAGACTCCTATGATTTGAATATTGGGATGCTTAAAACTGTCCTGGAGGTCTCTGAGATTGTCTTCATTTCTTTTAACTCGTTTTTCTTTTTTCCTCTCTGATTCATTTATTTCTACCATTCTATCTTCTAATTCACTAATCCTATTTTCTGCCTCTATTATTTTACTATTTGTTGCCTCCAGAGTGTTGTTTTTATCTCATTTATTGCATTATTCATTATATATTGACTCTTTTTTTTTATTTCTTCTAGGTCCTTGTTAAACCTTTCTTGCATTTTCTCAATCCTTGTCTCCAGGCTATTTATCTGTGATTCCATTTTGATTTCAAGATTTTGGATCATTTTCACTATCATTATTTGGAATTATTTATCAGGTAGATTCCCTATCTCTTCCGCTTTTGTTTGGTTTAGTGGGCATTTATCCTGTTCCTTTACCTACTGGGTATTCCTCTGTCTCTTCATCTTGGTTATATTGCTGCATTTGGGGTGTCCTTTCTGTATTCTGGCAGTTTGTGGAGTTCTCTTTGATGTGGAGTTTCCTCAGTGTGAGTGGGGTTGTACAGGTTGTTTGTCAAGGTTTCTTGGTTAGGGAAACTTGTGTCCATGTTCTGGTGAATGGAGCTGGATTTCTTCTCTCTGGAGTGCAATGAAGTGTCCAGTAATGAGTTATGAGATGTCAATGGTTTTGGACTAACTTTGGGCAGCCTGTATATTGGAGCTCAGGGCTGTGTTCCTGTGTTGCTGGATAATTTGTGTGGTATGTCTTGCTCTGGAACTTGTTGGCCCTTGGGTGGTGCTTGGTTTCAATGTAGGTATGGAGGCATTTGATGAGCTCCTATCAAGTAATGTTCCCTAGAGTCAGGAGTTCTCTGGTGTTCTCAGGGTTTGGACTTAAGCCTCCTGCTTCTGGTTTTCAGTCCTATTTTTACAGTAGTCTCAAGACTTCTCCTTCTATACAGCGCCATTGATAAAACATCTAGGTTAAAGATGAAAAGTTTCTCCACACTAAGGGACACCCAGATTTGTTCACAGAGTTACATGGAGAAGAGAAGAGGGAGGAGGGAGTTATAGGTGACCCAAATAAGATGAGGTGGAATCAATAGAGGAGAGAGCAAGCTAGCCAGTAATCACTTCCTTATGTGCACTCCACAGCTGGACCACTCAGAAATGTTCTTGGAGTTATACAGAGAAGAGAAGAGGGAAGAAGGAGACAGAGGTGGCCAGGAGGATAAAAGGAGGGAATCAAAAGGAGAGAGACAGATCCAGCCAGTATTCAGTTCTCTAAGTGTTTTCCACCATGTGGAACACACAGAGATGCACAGAGTTTTGTTCTCCACTGTCTGAAACACACAGAGATGCACAGAGTTGGGTAGAGAAGAGAAGGGGGTAAGGAGGAGACAGAGGCAACCTGATGGATAAAAAGGAGAGTCCAAAGGGAGGGGTGTAAGCAGTCAAGCCAGTAATCTCACTCCCAAGTAAAAATGGGTATTGAAGATTGGGTTCTTAAAGGTACAAAATTGATAACCAAATACCAAAAAGCAAAGATTAAAAATCTAGAGTAGAGTTTGGAATTTAAAAAATACAATATTAAAGAAAAGAAGAAAAAAAGAAAGAGAAAAAAGTCACAAAAATTATATATATATATATATATATATATATGAAGTTTGCTTTTAAAAAATAGGCTCTTTTTTTTTTTGCAAAGTAAGAGTAGGTTATAAAAGTGAAAATTAAAGGAGTAATAGGGGACTTAAAAATTAAAAAGTAAATGAATGATTGTAAAAATAGTAAAAATATTTCTAGGAGTTTCTCTGGTGCTGTTGTAGGTATTGTGGGGTCAGTTCATTTTTGGATAGTTCCTTGGTCCGGCTTATATTTCTCAAGATCTATAGGCCCCTTCCTATGGAGTCGGTAGTAAACGACAGGGTTTTAATCTATTGCACCTGTCACTTCCAAGGCAGTTCCCTCTGTTTTAACTTCTTCTGTTTGCTGGTCTCTTCAGTGTCTGATTTCTGGTCTGACATAAAGGGGGCAGTGGTGGACACTTTTTTTAGGCTCACTTGTTCAGTTGCGCTGTGGGAAGGGAGGTACACTGCAAACAAATAACACTGACGTGTGCTCGCAATGCCTCAGCCACACTGGGCCTGCCCCCGCTCATGGCGCATTTGCCCTCCCTGCCCACACTGCTCAGGCTCTAGGTTGCTCCACCAGGAACTGTCCAAGGCCGGCCCTGGGCTGTATGCACCTCCCAGGTCTAAGCCGCTCAGGTTCAGGCACTCGGGTAGTCCTCAGAGGTGCAGACTCGGTTGGCCCTGCGTTTTGTGCCCTTCCCAGGTCCGAGCAGCTCAGGTGATGAGGTGTTTGGCGAGCTTGGTCACTGAGACTTATCACCTCCCCTGTCCCTGCTGCTCAGTTTTCTGGGTATACAACTGGCTTACCTTCTCAGGCGGATGTTGACTATCCAGAACCTCAAGAAGTCTTAGTTAGCCAAGAAGCCTGCTTGCAGTTTGGTAGATAATGTCTCTCTGGGGCTGTGATTGCCCGCTTCTGGCTCTGGCTGCCTGTCACCAGAGGGGGATGGTCTGCAGCTGGCTAGTTTTGTTCAGTCCTTTGTTCTGTGTGTGGGCCTGGTGGTGTCTTAGGGCTTTCCGTGTGGTAGCTATCCCACACTCTGGTTTGCTAGCCCAAGTTAGTTCGCTCAGATTGCTCTCGGGCATTCAGGCCAGATCCTTACTCTAAGGAATGCAGCCCGCACCTCCCTGCCAAGCCCCCACTTGCTAGTGGCAGGTGCAGGCGTCTGTGCTGCTTCTCTGCTGGGGGAGTTACCATTGGGCTTGTAATATGTGGGTTTTAGTTTTAATTATTTATTTATTTTCCTCCCTGTTATGTTGCCCTCTGTGCTTCCAAGGCTCACCACAGACTTGGCAGTGAGAGTGTTTCCTGGTGTTTGGAAACTTCTCTCTTTTTAAGACTCCCTTCCTGGGGTGGAGCTCCATCCCTACCTCCTTTGTCTCATTTTTTGTCTTTTGTATTTTTTTCCTACCTCCTTTCAAAGACAATGGGCTGCTTTTCTGGGTGCCTGATGTCCTCTGCCAGCATTCATAAGTTGTTTTGTGGAATTTACTCAGCGTTTAAATGTTCTTTTGATGAATTTGTGAGGGAGAACGTGGTCTCCCCATCCTATTCCTCTGCCATCTTAGGGCCGCCCCCCAAAACACTATTTTTTAAATTAATTAATTTATTTTAATTAGAGGCTTTTTACTTTACAATATTGTAGTGGGTTTTGCCATACATTGACATGAATCAGCCATGGGAGTACATGTATTCCCCATCCTGAAAACCCTCCCACTTCCATCCCCATCCCATCCCTCAGGGTCATCTGAGTGTACCGGCCCTGAGCACCCTGTCTCATGCATTGAACCTGAACTGGCAATCTATTTCACGTATGGTAATATATATGTTTCAATGCTATTCTCTCAAATTATCCCACCCTCACCTTCTCCCACACAGTCCAAAAGTCTGTTCTTTATATCTGTGCCTCTTTCACTGTCTCACATATAGAGACATCATTACCATCTTTCTAAATTCCATATATATGCATTAATATACTGTATTGGTGTTTTTCTTTCTGGCTTACTTCACTCTGTATAATAGGCTCCTGTTTCATCCACCTCATTATAACTGATTCAAATGCATTCTTTTTAATAGCTGAGTAATATTCCATTGTGTAAATGTACTACAGCTTTCTTATCCATTCATCTGCTGATGGACATCTATGTTGCTTCCATGGACAGGCTATTGTAAACATTACTGTGATGAACATTGAGGTACACATGTCTCCTTCAATTCTGTTTTCCTCGGTGTGTATGCCCAGCAGTGGGATTGCTGGGTAGTATGGCAGTTCTATTTCCAGGTTTTTAAGGAATCTCCACACTGTTCCCCATAGTGGCTGTACTAATTTGCATTCCCACCAACAATGTAAGAGGGTTCCCTTTTCTCCACACCCTCTCCAGCATTTATGTAGACATTTTGATAACAGCCATTCTGACTGGGGTGAGATGGTACCTCACTGTGATTTTGATTTGCATTTCTCTGATAATGAGCAATGCTGAGCATCTTTTCATGTGTTTTCAGCCATCTGTATAACTTCTTTGGAGAAAAGTCTGTTTAGTTCTTTGGCCCATTTTTTGATTGGGTCATTTATTTTTCTAGAATTGAGCTGCAGGAGTTGATTGTATGTTTTTGAGACTAATTCTTTGTCAGTTGCTTCGTTTGCTATTATTTTCTCCCATTCAGAAGGCTGTTTTTTTCACCTTGCTTATAGTTTCCTTTGTTGTGCAAAAGCTTTTAATTAGGTTCCATGTGTTTATTTTTACTTTTATTTCCATTACTCTTGGAGGTGGGTCATAGAGGATCCTGCTGTGGTTTATGTTGGAGAATGTTTTTTCTCTTTTCCTCTAGGAGTTTTATAGTTTCTTGTCTTACATTTAGAGCTTTAATATACATTGAGTTTATTTTTGTGTATGATGTTAGAAAGTGTTCCAGTTTCATTCTTCCACAGGTGGTTGACCAGTTTTCCCAGCACCACTTGTTAAAGAGATTTTTTCTCCATTGTATATTCTTGCCTCCTTTGTCAAAGATAAAGTGTCCATAGGTGCATGGATTTATCTCTGGGCTTTCTGTTTTGTTCCGTTGATCTATATTTCTGTCTTTGTGTCAGTACCATACTGTCTTCATGACTGTAGCTTTGTAGTCTTAAGTCAGGCAGGTTGATTCCTCCAGTTCCATTCTTCCTCAAGATTGTTTTGGTTATTTGAGGGTTTTTTTTTTTAATTATTATTATTTCCAAACAAATTGTGAAATTATTTGTTCTAGTTCTGTGAAAAATACCGTTGGTAGCTTGATAGGGATTGCATTGAATCTATAGATTGCTTTGGATGGTATACTCATTCTTACTATATTGATTCGTCTGGTCCATGATCATGGTATGTTTCTCCATCTATTTGTGTAATTTTTGATTTCTTTCATCAGTGTTTTGTCGTTTTCTATATATAGGTCTTTTGTTTCTTTAGGTAGATTTATTCCTAAGTATTTTATTCTTTTCATTGCAATGGTGAATCGACTTTTCCCCTTAATTTCTCTTTCTGTTTTCACATTGTTAGTGTATAGGAATGTAAGGGATTACTGTGTGTTAATTTTATATCCTGCAACTCTATTCATTGCTTAGCTATAGTTATTTTCTGGTGGAATCTTTAGGGTTTTCTATGTAGAGAATCATGTCATCTGCAAACAGTGAGAGTTTTACTTCTTCTTTTCCTATCTGGATTCTATTATTCCTTTTTCTTCTCTGATTGCTATGGCTAAACCTTCCAAAAGTATGTTGAATAGTAGTGGTGAGAGTGGACACCCTTGTCTTGTTCCTGACTTTAGGGGAAATACTTTCAATTTTTCACCATTGAGGATAATGTTTGCTGTGGGTTTATCACATATGGCTTTTATTATGTTGAGGTATGTTCCTTCTATGCCTGCTTTCTGGAGGGTTTTTTATCATAGATGAATGTTGAATTTTGTCAAAGGATTTCTCAGCATCTATTGAAATAATCATATTTTTTTTAATGTTTCAATTTGTTAATGTGGTGTATCACATTGATTGATTTACTAATACTGAAGAATCCATGCATCCTTGGGATAAACTCCACTTGGTCATGGTGTATGATCATTTTAATATGTTCACTTTATATCTAAAGCAACTAGAAAAAGAAGAAATGAAGAATCCCAGGGTTAGTAGAAGGAAAGAAATCATAAAAATTAGGGCAGAAAAAAATGAAAAAAAGCAGTGGAGACTATAGCAAAAATCAACAAAACTAAAAGCTGGTTCTTTGGGAAGATAATCAAAATAGACAAACCATTATCCAGACTCATCAGAAAAAAAAACAGAGAAGAATCAAATCAACAGAATTAGAAATGAAATTGGAGAAATTCCAACAGACAACACAAATGCATAGGATCATGAGAGACTACTATCAGCAACTATATGACAATAAAATGCACAACTTGGAATAAATGATGAATTCTTAGAAAAGCATAATCTTCCAAAACTCAACCAGGAAGAAATAGAAAATATTAAATGTGAATGTGGTGTATCACATTGATTGTGTATTGATGGTGTTTCACAAACCCATTTAAGCACAGAAATCGAAACTTTAATTTAAAATCTTCCAACAAACAAAAGCCCATGACCAGATGGCTTCACAGGTGAATTCTAAAAAAAAAAAATTTAGAGAAGAGCTAACACCTATCCTCAAACTCTTCCAAAAAATTGCAGAGGAAGCTAAACTGTCAAACCCATTCTATGAGGCTACTTTTCACCCTAATACCAAAACCAGACAAAGGTGCCACAAAAAAAGAAAATTGCAGGCCAATATCGCTGATGAACTTAGATGCAAAAATCCTCAACAAAATTCTAGCAAACAGAACCCACACTATTTATATGTATTTTTTTAATAACACTTCACAGTTAGTACTATAATTTTTGTTTCTTTTTAGTTAATCCTACAAAAGTATGAACTTAAGTGTAGAAATCTTTTATTAACGCATCTCTATCTCTTTCATGATGTTCACTGTGCCTGGCTAGTGATAGCTACCCAATAAATTATTTTTTGAATGAATATAACCTTTTCAACTGCATCTGTCTTAATGATTTTTTTTTCATATAGCATCTTGCTTTTGATTTTTACTGTATTTGCCACTATCTTGTAGTAGAATTATTAATTTAGATGTGCTTGTCTTTATGAGATTGTGAATCCCTCGAGTTATAGTAGATTTTCAATTGGAGTGATGAACTGAGAGACTTTGAAAAATTAGATTTTTTTTTCTCATTTGACTAGTTTTCTTTTTTTTTTAATTTTAATTTTTACTTTATTTTACTTTACAATACTGTATTGGTTTTGCCATACATTAACATGAATCCACCACGGGTGTACCTGCATTCCCAAACATGAATCCCCCCTCCCACCTCCCTCCCCATAACATCTCTCTGGGTCATCACCGTGCACTAGCCCCAAGCATGCTGTATCTTGCATCGGACATAGACTGGCGATTCGATTCTTACATGATAGTATACATGTTACAATGCCATTCTCCCAAATCATCCCACCCTCTCGCTCTCCCTCTGAGTCCAAAAGTCCATTATACACATCTGTGTCTTTTTTGCTGTCTTGCATACAGGGTTATCATTGCCATCTTTCTAAATTCCATATATATGTGTTAGTATACTGTATTGGTGTTTTTCTTTCTGGCTTACTTCACTCTGTATAATCGGCTTCAGTTTCATCCATCTCATCAGAACTGATTCAAATGTATTCTTTTTGATGGCTGAGTAATACTCCATTGTGTATACGGATGGCTAACAAACACATGAAAAGATGCTCAACATCACTCATTATTAGAGAAATGCAAATCAAAACCACAATGAGGTACCACTTCACACCAGTCAGAATGGCTGCAATCCAAAAATCTGCAAGCAATAAATGCTGGAGAGGGTGTGGAGAAAAGGGAACCCTCCTACACTGTTGGTGGGAATGCAAACTAGCACAGCCACTTTGGAGAACAGTGTGGAGATTCCAGTGCGGAGATTCCTTAAAATTTTGCAAATAGAACTACATTATGACCCAGCAATCCCACTGCTGGGCATACACACCGAGGAAACCAGACTTGAAAGAGACACATGTACCCCAATGCTCATCGCAGCACTATTTATAATAGCCAGGACATGGAAAAAACCTAGATGTCCATCAGCAGATGAATGGATAAGAAAGCTGTGGTACATATACACAATAGATTTTTTTTTTTAATTCTTAGGTTAACAAATGATAGCAATACTATCATAATACTTAGTGATATCTAAGATGACCATTCTCCAATAATAGAGTCTTGGTAGTGAAAATAAAAATCTAAACTTCAAAAAATCTTTGTTCATGGAAGAGAAAAAAGAGAGAGGAGGAGGATAGTCCAATAAAAATTACTTAAAAAATATTTGTTCATTACACTGATGTCTTTATCCCTGGAGACCTCAGACGTCCTAAAGTCCTTTATTCAAGGGTATGCAAAAATCTTTTAAGCTGTTTTTAGAATCGCCTTTTGGTTTGGTTCCCAGAATTTCAATGATTAATTTTAAAATTCATTCATGGTATTTATTCATTCAGACTTTAAGGAAGAATAACACTATGTAGAACAACACTAATAAATTGGGATAGAAATTCCAAGAATGACAGAGATATTACCCTAGAGCACATAAATTACTTGAATGCATGAAAATCCCTTGGCCTAGCTGAAATGTACTTATTTAAAAATGCATTCATTCAGCAAATATTCTTTTAATATCTATTATGCTAGACACTATGAAGTATTACAATAGAGATAAAATATGAAAAAAATAAAAAAAATAAAATATGATATTTGTCCTCAGGGAGGCAGTATGGCAAAGCAGTTAAAAACACTTTAGTGTTAAACACAAAGTGGTTAAACTTATAATTTTCATAATAATTGAATTATTGCCTCTCTCTTTCCTAGTTACATGGCCTTGAGCAAGTTACTTAAACACTATGCTAAGTTTCCTGTAAAATAGGGACAATAGTAGCTATTTCACAGGATTTTTATAAAGGTTTAAGTGAAATAATGGATATAATGGCATATAGTGCTTTACACAGAAGTTAGCATATAATAACAACTCCAAAAGTGTTTTTCAGTCTTATCACCTAAAAATAGAAGCATTCTTTTTTGTAGTCAACTTTTTCATAATAGGCTGTGCGGGCACAGGAGGGCCTAGAGGAGCCATCCCAAGTTGCAGATCAGGAGAGGCAGTGGTGAGGATATCCCTCATCCAAGGTAAGGAGCAGCGGCTGCGCTTTGCTGGAACAGCCGTGAAAAGATACCCCACGCCCAAGGTAAGAGAAACCCAAGTAAGATGGTAGGTGTTGCAAGAGGACATCAAAGGGCAAACACACTGAAACCATACTCACAGAAAACTAGTCAATCTAATCACACTAGGACCACAGCCTTGTCTAACTCAATGAAACTAAGCCATGCCCCCAGGGTAACCCAAGACGGGCAGGTCATGGTGGAGAGGTCTGACAGAATGTGGTCCACTGGGGAAGGGAATGGCAAACCACTTCAGGATTCTTGCCTTGAGAACCCCATGAACAGTATGAAAAGGCAAAATGATAGGATACTGAAAGAGGAACTCTCCAGGTCAGTAGGTGCCCAATATATTACTGGAGATCAGTGGAGAAATAACTCTAGAAAGAAGGAAGGGATGGAGCCAAAGCAAAAACAATACCCAGCTGTGGATGTGACTGGTGATAGAAGGAAGGTCTGATGCAGTAAAGAGCAATATTGCATAGAAACCTGAAATGTCAGGTCCATGAATCAAGGCAAATTGGAAGAGGTCAAACGAGAGATGGCAAGAGTGAACGTCGACATCCTAGGAGTCAGTGAACTAAAATGGACTGGAATGGGTGAATTTAACTCAGATGACCATTATATCTACTACTGCAGGCAGGAATCCCTCAGAAATGGAGTAGCCATCATGGTCAACAAAAGAGTCTGAAATGCAGTACTTGGATGCAATCTCAAAAAAGACAGAATGATCTCTGTTCATTTCCAAGGCAAAGCATTCAATATCACAGTAATACAAGTCTATGCCCCAACCAATAATGCTGAAGAAGCTGAAGTTGAACGGTTCTATGAAGACCTGCAAGACCTTTTAGAACTAAACCTAAAAAAGATGTCCTTTTCATTATAGGGGACTGGAATGCAAAAGTAAGAGGTCAAGAAACACCTGCAGTAACAGGCAAATTTGGCCTCAGAATACAGAATGAAGCAGGGCAAAGACTAATAGAGTTTTGCCAAGAAAATGCACTGGTCATAGCAAACACCCTCTTCCAACAACGCAAGAGAAGACTCTACACATGGACATCACCAGATGGTCAACACTGAAATTAGATTGATTATATTATTTGCAGCCTAAGATGGAGAAGCTCTATACAGTCAACAAGCACAAGACCAGGAGCTGACTGTGGCTCAGATCATGAACTCCTTATTACCAAAATCACACTTAAACTGAAGAAAGTAGGAAAAACCGCTAGACCATTCAGATATGACCTAAATCAAATTCCTTATGATTACACAGTGGAAGTGAGAAATAGATTTAAGGGCCTAGATCTGATAGATAGAGTGCCTGATGAACTATGGAATGAGGTTCGTGACATTGTACAGGAGACAGGGATCAAGACCATCCTCATGAAAAAGAAATGCAAAAAAGCAAAATGGCTCTCTAGGGAGGCCTTACAAATAGCTGTGAAAAGAAGAGAAGTGAAAACCAAAGGAAAAAAGGAAAGATATAAGCATCTGAATGCATAACTCCAAAAAATAGCAGGAAGAGATAAAAAAGCCTTCTTCAGTGATCAATGCAAAGAAATAGAGGAAAAGAACAGAATGGGAAAGACTAGAGATCTCTTCAAGAAAATTAGAGATACCAAGGGAACATTTCATGCAAAATGGGCTCAATAAAGGACAGAAATGGTATGGACCTAACAGAAGCAGAGATATTAAGAAGAGGTGGCAAGAGTACACAAAAGAACTGTGAAAAAAAGATCTTCGCGACCTGGATAATCATGACGGTGTGATCACTCATCTAGAGCCAGACATCCTGGAATGTGAAGTCAAGTGGGCCTTAGAAAGCATCACTACAAACAAAGCTAGTGGAGGTGATGGAATTCCAGTTGAGCTATTTCAAATCCTGAAAGATGATGCTGTGAAAGTGCTGCACTCAATATGCCAGCAAATTTGGAAAACTCAGCAGTGGCCACAGGACTGAAAAAGGTCCATTTTCATTCCAATCCCAAAGAAAGGCAATGCCAAAGAATGTTCAAACTACTGCACAATTGCACCCATCTCACATGGTCAAAGTAATGCTCAAAATTCTCCAAGCCAGGTTTCAACAATAAGTGAACCGTGAACTTCCTGAAGTTCAAGCTGGTTTTGGGAAAGGCAGAGGAACCAGAGATCAAATTGCCAACATCCCCTGGATCATGGAAAAAACAAGAGAGTTCCAGAAAAACATCTATTTCTGCTTTATTGACTATGCCAAAGCCTTTGACTGTGTGGATCACAATAAACTGTGGAAGATTCTGAGAGAGATGGGAATACCAGACCACCTGACCTGCCTCTTGAGAAATCTGTATGCAGGTTAGGAAGCAACAGTTAGAACTAGACATGGAACAACAGACTGGTTTGAAATAGGAAAAGGAGTACGTCAAGGCTGTATATTGTCATTCTGTTTATTTAACTTATATGCAGAGTACATCATGAGAAATGCTTGCCTGGAAGAAACACAAGCTGGAATGAAGATTGCCAGGAGAAATATCAATAACCTCAGATATACAGATTACACCACCCTTATGGTGGAAAGTGAAGAGGAACTAAAAAGCCTCTTGATGAAAGTGAAAGAGGAGAGTGAAAAAGTTGGCTTAAAGCTCAACATTCAGAAAACGAAGATCATGGCATCCTGTTCCATCACTTCATGGGAAATAGATGGGGAAATAGTGGAAACAGTGTCAAACTTTATTTTGGAGGGGCTCCAAAATCACTGCAGATGGTGACTGCAGCCATGAAATTAAAAGACACTTACTCCTTGGAAGAAAAGTTATGACCAACCTAGACAGCATATTCAAAAGCAGAGACATTACTTTGCCGACTAAGGTCCATCTAGTCAAGGCCATGGTTTTTCCTGCGGTCATGTATGGATGTGAGAGTTGGACTGTGAAGAAGGCTGAACGCCAAAGAATTGATGCTTTTGAAGTGTAGTGTTGGAGAAGACTCTTGAGAGTCCCCTGGACTGCAAGGAGATCCAACCAGTCCCTTCTGAAGGAGATCAGCCCTGGGATTTCTTTGGAAGGAATGATACTAAAGCTGAAGCTCCAGTACTTTGGCCACCTGATGTGAAGAGTTGACTCATTTTAAAAGACTTTGATGCTGGGAGGGATTGGAGCAGGAGGAGAAGCGGACGACTGAGGATGAGATGGCTGGATGGCATCAGTGACTCAATGGATGTGAATCTGAGTGAACTTCCGGAGTTAGTGATGGTGAGGGAGGCCTGGCGTGCTGCGATTCATGGAGTCGCAAAGAGTCGGACACGACTGAGCGACTGAACTGAACTGAAGTGAACTGATGACTCCATTCCAAATACAGATAGACTTGATATCCATACATGGTACTCTTATCCTAATTCTTGCATTCTAAGAGGCATGAGGGAACAATTTCTTAGAATAGTGACAACAAGGGCTTGGCTTTGTACTTTTTATTTTTTAAGCAATTTTGCTCCTATTTTTCAACAGTGAGTTTGGCATGTGATTTTTTTGTAATGTCCTGATTAAATTTGGAATGAAAAAATTGCCTTGAAGTGATTGGAAAATATCCTCTCTCCTGTCATCTGGAGAAATATTAATAAAATTGGTATTTGAAAAATTCCTTCAGGTAGTGTGGAATTTGCCAATGAAATCATTTGGGCCTGAATTTTACTTTGTGGGAAGTTTGTAATTGCATATGTTATTTTCTTAATTGTTTTTAGTCCATTCTGTGTACATTTTAGTAAGTGGTGTTTTCCTCAGAATTTGACCATCTCATGTCATTTACTGACATTGAATTATTCATAATGTTCTCAAAATTTATTGGATATGTTGTGATGTCTTTTTTTTTTTCATTTCTGAGATAGGGAGGACATTGCGGTTCTCTCATTCATTCTCTTTCTCTCTTATTTCAATCTAACAGTTTAAGAAATATTTAGCTTTTATGAAAGAACCAACTTTTGGCCTTGCTGACTCTTGACTATTTTATGTTTCAGCAGTTTCTGCTCTTACCTTTATTATATCCTTCCTTTTTCTTCTCCTTTTCTCTGGGTTTAATTTCATATGCTTTCTTGAGATGGGTGCTTAAATCACAGACATTCAACTTTCTTCTTCTTAGCTATACATTCCCTTCTAAACATGGCTTTAGCTGCACATTGCAAGTTTTAATATTTTCATTATCACGCAGTTCAAAATTTTCTAATTTCAATGGTGGATTTTGTTCAGAAGCATATTGCTTAGTTTCTTCAAATATATGAGGATTAGTTTATGTTTCTTTTTGTTATTGATTTCTAGTTAAACATATTCTGTATAACTTGAATCCTTGGAAATTGATTGAGACTTAGTTCAGTTTAGTTCAGTCACTCAGTTGTGTCTGACTCTTTGCTACCCCATGAATTACAGCATGCCAGGCCTCCCTGTTCATCACCAACTCCTGGAGTTCACCCAAACTCATGTACATTGAGTCAGTGATGCCATCCAGCCATCTCATCCTCTGTTGTCTCCTTCTCCTCCTGCCCCCAATCCCTCCCAGCATCAGGGTCTTTTCCAATGAGTCAACTCTTCACATGAGGTGGCCAAAGTATTGGAGTTTCAGCCTCAGCATCAGTCCTTCCAATGGACACCCAGGACTGGTCTCCTTGCAGTCCTGGATCTCCTTGCAGTCCAAGGGACTTGCAAGAGTCTTCTCCAACATCACAGTTCAAAAGCATCAATTCTTCGGCACTCAGCTTTCTTCACAGTCCAACTCTCACATCCATACATGACCACTGGAAAAACCCTAGCCTTCACTAGACAGACATTTGTTGGCAAAGTAGTATCTCTACTTTTTAATGTGCTATCTGCATCGGTCATAACTTTCCTTCCAAGGAGTAAGCGTCTTTTAATTTCATGGCTTCAATCACCATCTTCAGTGATTTTAGAGCCCCCCAAATAGTCTGACACTGTTTATACTGTTTTCTCGTCTATTTCCCATGAAGTGATGGGACCAATTGCCATGATCTTAGTTTTCTGAATATTGAGCTTTAAGCCAACTTGTTCACTCTCCTCTTTCACTTTCATCATGAGGCTTTTTAGTTCCTCTTCACTTTCTGCCATAAGGGTGGTGTCATCTGCATATCTGAGGCTATTGATGGTACAATGTATATAAATTTTTGTAACACCACATGTGCATTTGAAAAGAACATATATTTTGCAGCAGTTGGGTACAATGTTTTATTTATGGCTATTAGGTCAAGTTTCTAGATTATATTTTTCAAATCATTTATATCTTTATACTGATTTGTTCTACTTTATCAGTTATCACAATGTCTATGAAAATATTTCACTATGATTGAGGATTTGTCCATTTCTTCTTATAATTTTTGTTTTGCATATTTTTAGTGCTATGTGACTAGGTACATACAAATTTAGAATAGTTCTATCTTCATTGGTGAATTAAGGCTTATCATGAAATATTGTTTTAACTCTAGCATTTTTTTTCCTTAAATCCTACTTTGCCTGATGTTAATATAGCTATGCCAACTTTCTTGTGGCAGCTTTTGCATCGCATTAATTTTTCCATCTTTATTTTCAATCTTCCAGTATTTTTTGACTTAATTTCTGTATCTTTTAACTTTATTCCTATAGGAAGAATACAGTTGAGTTTTATGCTTATGTAGTCAGATAGTTTTTATCATTTAATTAGATCAGTCACTCTACCTGTAATGTATTTAATATTTGATATATATATATGTGTGTGTGTGGGTGTGTGTGTGTGTGTGTGTGTTTGTGTGTTTGCGTGCACGTGCATGTGCGTGCGTGCTTAATCGTTCAGTCATGTCCAATGCTTTGCAACTCCATGGACTATAGCCCTCCAGTTTTCTCTGTCCATGGGGATTCTCCAGGCAAGAATACTGAAATGGGTTGCCATGCCCTCCTCCAGGGGATCTTCCTAACTCAGGGATCAAACCCAGATCTCCCACATTTCAGACAGATTCTTTACCATTGGAGCCACCAGGGAAGCCCATGAATACTGGAGTGAATAGCCTATCTCTTCTCCGGGGGATCTTCCTGACCCAGGAATCGAACCAGAGTGTCCTGCATTGCAGGCAGATTCTTTACCAGCTGAGTTACCAGGGAAGCCCACATATGTATGTGTATATACACATAATTTTTACATACAGAGCTTAAATCACTGCTAGCTGTGTCACCTGTTTTTGTTCTGTTTTTCTCTCCAGTCTTTCCTACTTTTAAATTGATTTTAGTTATTCTATTTTAATCCTCTATTAGCTTGTTAAGCTTGTGTGCTGTGCTAATTTGCTTCATGTGTGTCCAACTCTGAAAGTCAGGTGTATGACCTTATGGACTGTAGACTGTCAGGATCCTCTGACCATGGGATTCTCCAGGCAAGAATACTGGAGAGGGTTGCCATGTCCTTCTCCAGGGGATCTTTATGACCCAGGGATAGAACCCACTCTCTTATGTTTCTTGAAGTGGAAGGCAAGTTCTTTACCACTAGTGCCACCGATGAAGCCCTTGTTAAACTTATAATGTATTCTGTTACTTTCATTGCCTATCCTAGAGATTACTACAGTGTCCTTGGCTTATCTCTGTGTGTATATATCTATATAAAACACCTTTCTGGATAATATAACTACCTTTGAATCTTTGAACTACATTTATCCAGTTTATATTCAAATTTTCTCACATTTTTAAGTTCTTCAATTATTTTAAACTCTACAAATATTTTAAACTCCATAGTCATTATTCATTTCAGACCTACTCAGATATTTACCAGTCTCCATAGCTAGTCATTCCTTGCTGCATCTCTCAGCTTCCAAGCACAATGTTTTTATTTTTCCTGAAATACTTCCATTAGTATTTCATTTAGTATGGGACTCTTGGTGAAAAATTCTGTTTTGTTTATCTGAATATATATTTCAAAATATTTATGTTGACTGTGGCTTCTATGTTTATAGTGCATTCTTTCAGCACATTGGAGATATATTTCCACTGCCTTTGGTCTCTCTCCTCCCCCCCCCCCCCCCCCCCCCGCCCCACGATGAGCAGTTAGCAATAGATACTATAGTGTTTCTTCAATGATAATATGTCTGTTTATTCTTTGGTTACTTTAATGATTTTCTCTTTGTCTTTGGTTTTCAGTTGAATCTTTTCCCTTTTAAACAGGATTGTTTTTGAATGCTAGACATTATAGATGAAAAAAAGTGTAGCAATAATGAGGCTCTCAATGATATTGTCTTATCCCAAAGAGGAGTTACTTCTGCTTTTGGAGAAATTTCAGATTACCTTAACATAGTAGAGGTCCCTTTAGAGTCCAGTCAAGCTTTGTTTCCCCTATTTCTATTGTATAACTCTTTGAAGAAGTAATAACTTCTGAATTAAGGTCATGAAAGGTAGTATAGATTCTGCCTTATTTTCTGGAGCTCTGAGTTGCACTGTAAGAAGATTCACTACCTGAAGCTGTCATGTCATGAAGAAACATTATCAAATGTTGAAACCATATGGAAATACTGTAGTAAACATTTGCAGCTGAGCTTAAGGTTTGAATCATCTCAACATAGGAAGTGGATACATTAATAGAGAAATCTTTAGATGATTTCAGCCTCCAACCAATAAGTGACTCTCACCCTTCAAGATTTCCCAACTGAGGCCTAAGGTACAGTAGAAAAGAGGCAAATAGTAATTTTTATGCCTTGGCTGAATTCCTGAGCCGTGGAAACTTTGAGCATAATAAAACTGTTGTTTCATATTTTGGAGTTGTTTATTACACAACAATAGTAAAAGAATGAGTGTTTTGCAGGTTTCAGTGCAATGAGAAAATGAAAATAAGTTTTTTAAAGTAGAAGATTGGAATCTTTAATCCAGTTTTCTACCGATGAAGGACTGATGCTGAACCTGACGCTCCAATACTTTGGCCACTGATGCGAAGAGCCAGCTCATTGGAAAAGACCCTGATGCTGGAAAAGATTGAAGGCAGGAGGAGAAGGGGATAACAGAAGATGAGATGGACATGAGTTTGAGCAAGCTCTGGGAGATGATGAAAGATAGGGAAGCCTGGCGTGCTGCAGTCTATGGTGTTACTGAGTCGGACACGACTGAGTGACTAAGTAACAACAACATATAAGATTGGAAAGAAAAAAGAGATGTCATTTTTCCTGGGTGATATAACTGTGTAAATAGAAAATACAGATAATTATTAATGTTAACATTTGAGTTTAACAAAGTTTCTATATACAAAGCCAGTATACAAAAATCTGTTGTGTTTTTATATTGCAGTTACAAGCACAGTTACAAGCATTCTAACTTTTTAAAAGGAAATAGAAAGGACCACAAATAGGACACAATGAAGAAGAACAAAGTAGCAGAACTTGCAGTACAAGTTTTCAAGATATTAAAATTGATAGTAATTTAGATGGCGTGGTATTGGCACAAGATAGACAAATGGAAAAGTGGAACAGAGTAGAGATACCAGAAAGAGACCCATGCGTGTAGGATCACTTCATCTTTGACAAAAGTGGCATTATGAAGCAGTGGAAAAAAATGTTTTTCTTAATTTCTAGTGCCAGAATAATTTGATATCTATTTGGAAAAAAATTAAATTAGATCTATATCTCAAACCTTACCTGCAAATTAATTCCAGGTGCATTGTAGATCTAAAAGTAAAAAAAAAAAAAAAAAGCCCAGTAAAGCCTTTACAAAGAGAACATCTTCATGCCCTCAGGGTTTGGAAAGACTTAAAATTAATGGCATAAAGCCAGCTAACTAGAAAGGAAAATATCAATATATTTAAATAACTCAAATTTAAGAGACATTGTTTGTAAAATGACACTGTTAAATCAGGCTGGAAGACATTATTCCTAACATAGATAAGGGACACAAGGCTGTTTGTTGGGATAGAGACAAAGGAAACACAAATTTTAAAAAAGGGCAAAAGTTTTGAACAGATACTACACAAAATAAAGCATCACAATGGTGCCAAATATATGAAAAGGGATGTAACTTCTTAGTAATTAGGAAAATGCACAATTAAATAAACATTCCCTACTAATAGGACTAAAAGAGAAATAGAAGGTTCAGAATGAGAACCCCATACTACTCTACATGATGCTAGTTATATCATACTTGGAGCATGTTGTTCAATTCCGGGGACCATGCTATGCAGAAAAAAGTTGACAAACCAAAGCATATTTAGAGAAGAGACCTCTAGAAATCTATCACAGCATATGAAGAATGGTTAGAAAAAGTGGAAATATTAACTTGGAGGGGAGAAGTCCTCCTGTTACAAAGGAGTTCACAAGAATAGAGATAAGTTTATAACTGGAAGTTATTTGTATCAAAGAGACATAAAAGGAAACGATTCTCATCTCAACCTCATAATTTTTTTTTTTCTAGCATTTGAGCTGACCCAAAAATGTAACCTGGAATGCCTCAGGAATTGCGAGTTCACTGCAACAAGAGGTATTCACAAGCAATGCCTGGGCAACCATTTTATGGGGTTATTAATATTAGGGTGTGGAGGGAGCTAGGGGTTAAGACTGAATTCGGAGGACCTTTTCAGATTTGTAATTCCAAAACTCTTGGTTTGTTTGTGTGTGTGCGAGAGAGAGAGAGAAAGAGAGAGAGAGGGAGAGAGACAGAGGATAGGGCCTAATTGCAGATCTCACTTTGGAAGAAATAATATCTGGGAAATCACCTTGCACCATAACCTCATTCTTGTTCTTTGTTCAGCTGTGTCTAACTCTTTGTGACCCCATGGAATGCAGTAAGCTAGGCTTCCCTGTCCTTTACAATGTCCTGGAGTTTGCTCAAACTCATGTCCATTGAGTCAATGATGCCATCCAACCATCTCATCCTCTGTCATCCCCTTTTCCTTCCGCCCTCAATCTTTCCCAACATCACAGTCTTTTCCAATCTTCTAATGATAAATGAGTTATCTTCAAGGTTGACTCACTACTCTTCGGGAATCAGAGATAATAGTGAAGAATAAGGGGCCAGTGGCACTTACTGCAGGTATCAAAAAATTTTTAGAAAGTTCTTTTTCATGAAGTCCCATTGCAACCTGAGACATTTTCTTGTAAATGCTCAGGGACAATTATTCTAGCCGTCTGCTGGAATTCTGTACAGTGCTGATAAAATTTTGTTTTGCTTTTCCAAGCACAGAACATTTTTTTTTTTTTCCCCATGGATATGTGGCACCCTCTAGCGGCTACAATAGACATAATGTCTGGTGAAATATACTAACACATATATATGGAATTTAGGAAGATGGCAATGACGACCCTGTATGCAAGACAGGGAAAGAGACACAGATGTGTATAACGGACTTTTGGACTCAGAGGGAGAGGGAGAGGGTGGGATGATTTGGGAGAATGACATTCTAACATGTATACTATCATGTGAATTGAATCGCCAGTCTGTGTCTGACGCGGGATGCAGCATGCTTGGGGCTGGTGCATGGGGATGACCCAGAAAGATGTTATGGGGAGGGAGGTGGGAGGGGGGTTCATGTTTGGGAATGCATGTAAGAATTAAAGATTTTAAAATTTAAAAAATAAAAACTAAAATTAATAAAAAAAAAAAAAGAACTCTAGACCCAACCGAGACAACTTCTGGCTCCAATTCTAAAGCTGGGTCCTCTAGTTTCATTCTTTTACAAGTGGTTGATCAGTTTTCCTGTTTTTTTTTTTTTTTTTTTTTTTTTTTCTCCATTGTATAGTCTTGCCTCTTTTATCAAAGATATGGTGTCCATAGGTGCACGGATTTATCTCCAGGCTTTCTATTTTGTTCCATTGATCTATATTTCTGTCTTTGTGCCAGTACCATACTGTCTTGATGACTGTGGCTTTGTAGTAGAGCCCAAAGTCAGGCAGGTTGATTCTTCCAGTTCCATTCTTCTTTCTCAAGATTGCTTTGGCTATTCAAGGTTTTTTGTATTTCCATACAAATTGTGAAATTATTTCTTCTAGCTCTGTGAAAAATACCGTTGGTAGCTTGATAAGGAATGTATTGAATCTATAGATTGCTTTGGGTAGTATACCCATTTCTACTCTATTGATTCTTGTGATTCATGAACATGGTATATTTCTCCATCTATTAGTGTCCTCTTTGATTTATTTCACCAGTGTTTTACAGTTTTCTATATATAGGTCTTATGATTCTTTAGGTAGATATATTCCTAAGTATTTTATTCTTTTCGTTGCAATGGTGAATGGAATTGTTTCCTTAATTTCTCTTTCTATTTTCTAATTATTACTGTATAGGAATGCAAGGGATTTCTGTGTGTTGATTTTATATCCTACAACTTTACTATATTCATTGATTACCTCTAGTAATTTTCTGGTGGAGTCTTTAGGGCTTTCTATGTAGAGGATCATGTCATCTGCAAACAATGAGAGTTTTACTTCCTCTTTTAGAATTTGGATTCTTTTATTTCTTTTTCTGCTCTGATTGCTGTGGCCAAAACTTCCAAAACTATGTTGAATAGTAGTGGTGAAAGTGGGCACCCTGGTCTTGTTCCTGATTTTAGGAGAAATGCTTTCAATTTTTCACCATTGAGAATAATGTTTGCTGTGGGATTGTCGTATATAGCTTTTATTATATTGAGGTACGTTCCTTTTATGGCTGCTTTCTGGAGGATTTATCACAAATGGATTTTGTCAAAGGCTTTCTCTGCATCTATTGAGATAATCATATGGCTTTTATTTTTCAATTTGTTAATGTGCTGTATTACATTGATTGATTTGCAGATATTGAAGAATCCTTGCATCCTTGGAACACTTTCTAACACCATACACAAAAATAAACTAAAAATGGATTAAAGATGTAAATGTAAGACCAGAAAATATAAAACTCCTAGAGGAGAACATAGACAAAATACTATCCGACATAAATCACAGCAGGATCCTCTATGACCCACCTCACAGAATATTGGAAATAAAAACAAAAATAAACAAATAGGACCTAAAAATTAAAAGCTTCTACACAACAAAAGAAACTATAAGCAAGGTGAAAAGACAGCCTTCAGAATGGGAGAATATAATAGCAAATGAAGCAACTGACAAAGAATTAATCTCAAAAATATATAAGCTACTCCTGCAACTCCATTCCAGAAAAATAAATGACACAATCAAAAAACGAGCCAAAGACCTAAACAGACATTTCTCCAAAGAAGACATACAGATGGCTAACAAACACATGAAAAGATGCTCAACATCACTCATTATCAGAGAAATGCAAATCAAAACCACAATGAGGTACTATTTCATGCCAGCCAGAATGGCTGCTATCCAAAAGTCTACAAGCAATAAATGCTGGAGAAGATGTGGAGAAAAGGGAACCCTCTTACACTGTTTGTGGGAATGAAAACTAGTATAGCCACTATGGAAAACAGTGTGGCTGCTGCTAAGTCACTTCAGTCGTGTCTGACTCTGTGCAACCGCACAGACGGCAGCCCACCTGGCTCCTCCATCCCTGGGATTTTCCAGGCAAGAACACTGGAGTGGGTTGCCATTTCCTTCTCCAATGCATGGAAGTGAAAAGTGAAAGTGAAGTCGCTCAGTCTTGTTCGACTCTGAGTGGCCCCATGGACTGCAGCCTACCAGGCCCTTCCATCCACGGGATTTTCCAGGCAAGAGTACTGGAGTGGGGTGCCATTGCCTTCTCCAAGAACAGTGTGGAGCTTCATTAAAAGGCTGGAAATAGAATTACTATACGACCCAGCAATCCCACTGCTGGGCATACACACGGAGGAAATCAGAATTGAAAGAGACACGTGGACCCCAATGTTCATCGCAGCACTGTTTATAATATCCAGGACATGGAAGCAACCTACATGTCCATCAGCAGACAAATGGATAAGAAAGCTGTGGTACATATACACAATGGTGTATTACTCAGCCATTAAAAAGAATACATTTGAATCTGTTCTAATGAGGTGGATGAAAATGGAGCCTATTATACAAAGTGAAGTAAGCCAGAAAGAAAAACAGCAATACAGTATACTAATGCATATATATGGAATTTAAAAAGATGGTACCAATAGCCCTGTATTCGAGGCAGCAAAAGAGACACAGATGTATAGAATAGTCTTTTGGACTCTGTGGGAGAGGGCAAGGGTGGGATGATTTGGGAGAATGGCATTGAAACAAGTATAATATCATATGTGAAATGAATTGCCCGTCCAGGTTCAATGCATGATACTGGATGCTCGGGGCTGGTGCACTGGGATGACGCAGCGGGATGGTGTGGGGAGGGAGGTGGGATGGGGTTCAGGATGGAGAACACGTGTACACCCATGGCAGATTCATGTTGATGTGCGGCAAAACCAATACAATACTGTAAAGTAATTAGCTTCCAACTAAAATAAATAAATTTATATTAAAAAAATTGTCTCCTCATTTACTCCAGTATTCATTGCAGCACTATTTACAACAGCTAGAATATGGAAGCAACCTAAACATCCATCAGCAAATGAATGGACAAGGAAGCTGTGGTACATATACACAATGGACCATTACTTAGCTATAAAAAGGAATGTATTTGAGTCAGTTCTAATGAGGTACATGAAACTGGAGCCCATTATACAAAGTGAAGTAAGTCAGAAAGAGAAAGAGAACTACTATACATTCAGTTCAGTTCAGTCGCTCAATTGTGTCCTTCTCTTTGTGACCCCATGAATCACAGCACGCCAGGCCTCCCTGTCCATCACCGACTCCTAGAGTTCACTCAGACTCGCGTCCATCAGGTTGGTGATATGATCCAGCCATCTCATCCTCTGTCTTCCCTTTCACCTCCTGCCCCCAATCCCTCCCAGCATCAGGGTCTTTTCCAATGAGTCAACTCTTCGCATCAGGTGGCCAAAGTACTGGAGTTTCAGCTTCAGCATCATTCCTTCCAAGGAAATCCCAGGTCTGATCTCCTTTAGAGTGGACTGGTTGGATCTTCTTGCAGTCCAAGGGACTCCCAAGAGTCTTCTCCAACATCACAGTTCAAAAGCATCAATTCTTTGGTGCTCAGCTTTCTTCACAGTCCAACTCTCACATCCAAACATGACCACAGGAAAAACCATAGCCTTGACTAAACATACCTTTGTTGGCAAAATAATGTCTCTGCCTTTCAATATGCTATCTAGGTTGGTCATAACTTTTCTTCCAAGGAGTAAGCGTCTTTTAATTTCATGGCTGCAGTCACCATCTGCAGTGATTTTGGAGCCCCCCCAAATAAAGTTTGACACTGTTTCCACTGTTTTCCCATCTATTTCCTATGAAGTGATAGGACCAGCTGCCATGATCTTCGTTTTCTGAATGTTGAACTTTAAGCCAACTTTTTCACTCTCCTCTTTCACTTTCATCAAGAGGCTCTTTAGTTCCTCTTCACTTTCTGCCATAATGGTGGTGTCATCTGCATATCTGAGGTTATTGATATTTCTCCCGGCAATCTTGATTCCAGCTTGTGCTTCTTACAGTCCAGAGTTTTTCATGATGTACTTTACCTGTATGTCAAATAAGTACGGTGAAAATATACAGCCTTGGCGTACTCCTTTTCCTATTTGGAACCAGTCTGTTGTTCCATATCCATTTCTAACTGTTGCTCCATGACCTGCATACAGATTTCTCAAGAGGCAGGTCAGGTGGTCTGGTATTCCCATCTCTTTCAGAATGTTCCACAGTTTCTGGTGATCCACACAGTCAAAGGCTTTGGCATAGTCAATAAAGCAGAAATAGATGTTTTTCTGGAACTCTCTTGCTTTTTAGATGATCTTGCGGATGTTGTCAATTTGATCTCTGGGTCCTCTGCCTTTTCTAAAACTAGATTGAACATCTGGAAGTTCACGGTTCATGTACTGCTCAAGCCTGGCTTGGCGAATTTTGAGCATTACTTTACTAGCATGTGAGATGAGTGCAACTGTGCAGTAGTTTGAGCATTCTTTGGCATTGCCTTTCTTTGGGATTGGAATGAAAACGGACCTTTTCCAGTCCTGTGGCCACTGCTGAGTTTTCCAAATTTGCTGGCATATTGAGTGCAACACTTTCACAGAATCACCTTTCAGGATTTGAAATAGCTCAACTAGAATGCCATCACCTCCACTAGTTTGTTCGTAGTGATGCTTTCTAAGGCCCACTTCACATTTCAGGCTGTCTGGCTCTAGGTGAGTGATCATACCATCATGATTATCTGGGTCGTGAAGGTCTTTTTTGTACAGTTCTTCTGTGTATTCTTGCCACCCCTTTTTAATATTTTCTGATTCTGTTAGGTCCATACCATCTTTGTCCTTTACCGAACCCATCTTTCCATGAAATGTTCCAATGGTATCTCTAATTTTCTTGAGGAGATCTCTAGTCTTTCCCATTATGTTGTTTTCCTCTCTTTCTTTGCATTGATCGGTGAAGAAGGCTTTTTTATCTCTTCTTGCTATTCTTTGGAACTCTGCATTCAGATGCTTATATCTTTCCTTTAGTCCTTTGCTTTTCACTTTTCTTTTTTCACAGCTATTTGTAAGGCCTCCCCAGACAGCCATACTCTATATTAACGCATATAATATAGTGCAGGGTATTCTCTAGTTGCAATGAGCAAGGACTACTCTCCAGTTGTGGTGTGCAGGCTTCTTATCATGGTGACTTCTCTTGTTAAGGAGCATGGTCTCTAGAGCACAGGTTCAGTAGTTGTGGTGCACAGACTTAGTTGCTCCGTAGAATGTGAGATCTTCCTAGATCAGCATCAAACCTGTGTCTCCTGCACTGGCAGGAGGTTTCTTTACCACTGAACCACCAAGGAAACCCCCAGAGAGGCCCTTTTTCTGCCAAACTCTGCCAAAATTGCAAAATACACATCATCATTTTTTTGAGCACTACCTCTTATGGTGATTTGTTGAGCAGTAAAAGGTAACTGCAACACAAACCAATGTTGTGTTTCTGAAATCTGCATGGGGTGGCAAAAAGAGGAAATCTGTCAGGTCAGTACTTTGAAACTGGAAGATTGTTTTGTCATTGAAGCAGACTTCATCCCAAATTGTTCTTGATCCATGGGAAAAGAAAGAATTTTACTCAGATACTCTCATCTGGGAAGATTTCCTACTTGAGTGCATTCTGTTACCTAGTCTGTCCTCTCAGCATTCCATCCTACAAGTGACCCTGTTTCCTTTACCTTAGGGATTAAAAAAAAAAAGGTACTGATAATCTTACATGCGGGGCAGCAAAGGAGGAACAGATATAAAGAACAGAATTTTGGACTCAGTGGGAAAGGCGAGGATGGGATGATTTGAGGGAATAGCATTGAAACATGTACGTTACCATACATAAAATAGATGACCAGGGTAAGTTAAATACATGAAGCAGGGTACCCATAGCCAGTGCTCTCAGACAGCCCAGAGGGATAGGGTGGGGAGGGAGGTGAGGGGGGGTTTCAAGATGGGGAGACACATGTATACCTGTGGCTGATTCATGTCAATGTATGGCAGAAAACTATCACAATATTGTAAAGTAATTATCCTCCAATTTAAATAAATAAATTTAAAAAAAAAGCAAAGTTATGTCCTGCTGATGCACATCACCATGTTGCTGATGCACATCACCATGTAGTGACTGAGACAGACTTAGAAATCCTAAACACAACAATTTGCTATTAACCTATCTTATTTCCACTGAAGATATTGCCCTTGCTGCTAACACTTGGAAAGAACAACAGTCCTTCAAAGTGCAGGTGTTTTTTTTTTTTCTTTTGTTTGCTTGTTTGTTTTTGGATTTAGATATTTTTGTATTAATGTGTTGTCTCTTAATAGAAGAAAATGTTATAGTCCTAGTATCTCATCTGCCAGAGCATGCAGAAAGATGGTGACCAGGTCATCACCTGGTCATTGTTGGTGAGTCCACCTAACAATTAGTGCTCTTTGAATACCATCAAGAGCCCAGGCACTCTTATTTTGGAAACATTGCTCCATAGTGTATCAAGTTATAAAAGTTCATATGTACGTACCTCCTACCTAAATATAAATACTAAGCAAATAAGATTTTTGACTTTGTTTTAAATTTAAAATTATTCACACCAAGCAATTGGTTAAATTACATTCAAAAGTTATTTCTCTGAAACCATTATACATACTTGGGAATTCTGCTGATGTAGGAACAAAATCTAAACTCCAAATTATTTTCAAATGAAATGAAATTTTTATGAATATTAAATTTAATATTTAAATAAGTCAACATGGTAATATTTTGCAGCTATTTCATGAAACATTTCCTAACTCTGATTTTCTAGTCTTCTTTCTGTGTTATAGGTTAAATAATAATTTTACCTCCTCAAATGTTTGAAAATAGGGAAAATTTCTGCTCTGGCAGTGGTGAAATGGGTGATCTGAACAACTATTACTGAAGGCAATTTAAAATGTTATAAGATACTTCAGTGAACTATTACTCAGACATAAAAAAGAACATAGTGCCATTTGCAGCAACATGGATGAACCTATAGATTGCCACATTGAGTGAAATCATATATTTGTCTACAGAAAGACAAATATATGATGTCACTCATATGTGGACTCTAAAAAAAGAGGGTACAAATGAACTTTTTACAAAACAGAAGTAGAGTCACAAATGTAGAAACTAAAATATTACCAGGGGATAAGGTGGGGGAGGAATAAATTGGGAGATTGGGACTGACATATACACTCTACTAAATATATAAAATAGATAACTAAGTAGAACCTGCCACATAGCACAGGGAACTCTACCCAATACTCTGTAACAGCCTATATAGGAAAAGAATATGATAAAAAGTGGATATATGTATATGTATAACCAATTCACTTTGCTGTAAACTTAAAACTAAGATAACATTGCAAAGAAATAAATGAATAAATAAAGCACAACATAACATTGTAAATCAACTATACCCCAAAACAAGTTTGTTAAAAATAAATTAATGAAATTAAATGTTAGAAGACACAACAAAAACTTAAAATCATCAAAGACCTAGACAAGAAAATGATGAACTATCAGAGTAAGAAAAGGGGAGAATTAAATTCAAAGAGCTCAGTAATGCATTAGCACTGCTTTTGCCCAGGGAGGCCATTTCCTGGATAAGATAATGAAACTTCGAGATAGATAGACTTTCTCATTTGGCATGGGGAATGAAGGTAAGTCATCTGGAGACTCCTGACCCTGAGTAGGGTGTGAGAGCATAAGTAGTCTCCACTTGAGAAAAGGAAAAGAAAGCTGTCCTGAAGAAGTAAGTGTCAGTTAAAGCATAGAAGAGGGCGACAGAGGATAAAATGGTTGGACAGCACCACTGGCTCAATGGATATGAGTCTGAGCAAACTTGGGGAGATAGTGAAAGACAAGGAAGTCTGGTGTGCTGCAGTCCATGGGGTCGCAAAGTGTCAGAAACAACTTAGTGACTGAACAACAAAAAACAAAGAAAGAACATTCAGAGAAAAGGTTGAAGATGTGGGAGTTTTCTCATTATAAAGCAGAACCTCCAGTGAATACACCAGAAAGGTTTGGGAAGAGAAAAGCATGGGGACTGAAACCTGAAGTAGAATTTCCGAATGAGAGACATATTTTAGTTCTTATCCTATGTCATATGCATGACCCATATCTACCAGAATTTATTCAATCACTGTTTGGAACCCTTGCGTGTGACAGATATCCTTAATTCCATAGCTTTCGTATTCTGTCTGTTCACAAATGCCCATGTCATACACCCAATTCTACCACTCACTATGTACACTATGTACAGCTCACTGAAACTGCCCTATGCCCTCTAACTCAGCAGTTAGCTCAAAAATTCAGGACAGGGAATCAAAATGTTTATTTTTGAGTAGTGTTACACTCATTCTGATGCCACTACCAGTGTATCAAAGGAGCTATGGTACAGGGAAGTATTTATAGGAATTTACCTGCCCTCTCCAGGGCTTCCCTTGTGGCTAAGCTGGTAAAGAATCTGCCTGCAATACGGGAGACCTGGGTTCGATCCCTGGGTTGGGAAGATCCTCTGGAGAAGGGAAAAGGCTACCTACTCCAGTATTCTGGCCTGGATAATTCTATGGACTATATGGGGTTGCAAAGAGTTAGATACAACTGAGCAACTTTCACTTTCACCTGCCCCCTCAGAAAATTTCCAAACATTAAGGACTTATATCAAGAAAATCAGAGAGAAAAGAAGAAAGTAAAACCTGCTAAGAACTGTTCTTAGACTCCATTCTTTACAACGATGGTATAAGGCCTCTGCTTACAACCTCTTCCAAATTCTTGTGATTAGGAAAATATAAGCTTGTTCTTCAATAAAATCAATATTCTGCACCACTTTAGATCAGAGCAACATTGAGCCCAAATTATAACAGTAGACTGGAGTAATTATTCAGTTTGCCAGCAATTCCATCTCTAGGAACTCATTTGAAAAAGGAGTACTAGAGATGTGGTGACAGATCTGTTGATAAATGTATACTGCAGCCTTAATTACTTAGAATAATTGAAAACAAGCAATATGCTCAGTAACACAAAAATGTTTAAAGATATTTTGCTATATCTATTAAATGGAATCATGTAAACCATTAAAAATCATGTAGAATAATATTTTCTGATATGTGCTAAGTTTAAAATATATGTTCTCAGTTATATAAAGCTATTTATGAAATAGCATGTATCTTGTAATGAATTTGAAAAATATATTCTCTCTATCTTCCTCCTCACCATTTTCCTCAACCCCTTACACCCACCCTCATCTGTCTATCTCTGACTAGGTCTAGAAGGGCTTACACCACCATTTTGAAGATAGTTATCTCCAGAAACTGGGGTTGTGGGTCTTTTTTTTTTTCAAAATTTGTTAAATTTTCTGCACATAGTGTACATTCATTTTATAACATTTAAAAATTATTATTTCATTAAAACTTTCCTATGGCAATTGATCACAAACACTGTGTGAAAGCTCAAGTTCATTATTGCTTTAATCAGATCTTAAGTTTTCCAGTTCAAGCTACTGAACAATTGCACTCATTTCACATGCTAGCAAGGTAATGCTCAAAATCCTTCAAGCTACATTTCAACAGTATGTGAACTGAGAACTTCCAGATGTACAAGCTGGATTTAGAAGGCCGAGGAATTCTTAAAGAGATGGGAATACCAGACCACCTTTCCTGCCTCCTTCAAAACCTGCATGCAGGTCAAGAAGTAACAGTGAGAACCGAACATTTAAAGTCAGACTGGTTCCAAATTGGTAAAGACTACATCAAGGCTGTATATAATCACTTTGCTTATTTAACTTATATGCAGAGTACATCATGTGAAATGCCAGACTGGAAAAACAAGCTAGAATCAAGATTGCCGGGAGAAATATCAATAACCTCCGATATGCAGATGAAATCACCCTTATGGCAGAAAGGGTAGAGGAATTAAAGAGCCTCATGATTAAGGTGAAAGAGAAGAGTGAAAAAGCTGGCTTAAAACTCAACATTCAAAAATAGAAGATCATGGCATCTGGTCCCATCACTTCATAGCAAATAAATGGAGAAACAATGAAAACAGTGACAGACTTTATTTTCTTGAGCTCCAAAATCACTGTGAATGGTGACTGCAGCCATGAAATTAAAAGATGTTTAGTCCTTGGAAGAAAAACCTGGACAGCATATTAAAAAGCAGAGACATTAGTTTGATGGCAAAGGTCTGTATAGTCAAAGCTGTGGTTTTCCCAGTAGTCATGTATGGATGTGAGTGTTGAACCATAAAGAAAGCTGAGAACCAAAGAACTGATGCTTTTGAATTGTGTTGTTGGAAAAGACTATTTTGTGTCCCTTGGACTGCAAGGAGATCAAACTAATCAATCCTAAAGAAAATTTGAATATTTCTTGAAAAAATTGCTGAAGTTGAAGCTCCAATACTTTGACCACCTGATGTGAAGAGCTGACTCATTAGAAAGACCCTCATGCTGGGAAAGATTGTAGGCAGGAGGAGAAGGAGATAACAGAGGGTGAGATGGTTGCATGGCATCAATGGGCATGAGTTTGAGCAAACTTTGGGAGATGGTGAATGACAGGGAGGCCTGATGTGATGCAGTACATGGGATCACAGGGGTCAGAAAGGACTGAGCGACTGAACAGACAAATGAACCTTTCTAGTCAAATTGCATGAACAGATGGTTTGGGACTGCTCTACGAAGGATTTAAGAAATTTGTGTGCAGGTCATGAAGCAACAGTTAGAACTGGACATGGAACAACAGACTGGTTCCAAATCAGGAAATGAATACGTCAAGGCTGTACATTGTCACCCTGCTTATTTAAATTATTTGCAGAGTACATCATGAGAAACGTTGGGCTGGATGAAGCACAAGGCAGAATCAGGATTGCTGGGGGAAGTATCAATAACCTCAGATATGTAGATAACATCACCCTTATTGCAGAAAGCAAAGAAGAGATAAAGAGCCTCTTGATGAAAGTGAAAGAGGAGAGTGAAAAAGCTGGCTTAAAACACAACAGTCAGGAAACTAAGATCATGGTCTCTGGTCCCATCACTACATGGCAAATAGATGGGGAAACAATGGAAACAGTGACACAATTTATTATTTTTTTTGGTGGGGAGGGTGCTCCAAAATCACTGCAGATGGTGACTGCAGCCATGAAATTAAAAGACACTTGCTCCTTGGAAGAAAAGTTATGATCAGCCTAGACAGTTTATTAAAAAACAGAGATATTACTTTGCCAACAAAGGTCTGTCTAGTCAAAGCTATGTTTTTTCCAGTAGTCATGTATGGATGGGAGAGTTGGACTATAGAAAGCTGAGTGCAGAAGAATTCATGTTTTTGAACTGTGGTGTTGGAGAAGACTCTTGAGAGTCCCTCAGACAGCAGGAAGATCCAACCAGTCAATCTTAAAGGAAATCAGTCCTGAATATTCATTGGATGGGCTGATGCTGAAGCTGAAACTCCAATACTTCGGCCACCTGATGCGAAGAACTGGCTCATTTGAAAAGAACCTGATGCTAGGAAAGATTGAAGGAGGGAGGAGAAAGGGAGATAGATGATGAGATTGTTGTATGGAATCACCAACTCAAAGGACATGAGTTTGAGTAAACTCTGGGAGTTGGTGATGGACAGGGAGTCCTTGTATGCTGCAGTCTATGGGGATGCAAAGAGTGAGACATGACTGAGTGACTGAACTGACTGACCTGAAAATGAAGCAAAAATGATCATTCTAGAATATGCAGTCAAGAGATGGCTGAATATAGGAATGATCACTTCAGTTTAGTCACTCAGTCTTGTCTGACACTTTGTAACCCCATGAACCACAGCATGCCAGGCCTCCCTGCCCATCACCAACTCCTAGAGTTTACCAAACTCATGTGCATTGAGTCGGTGATGCCATCCGACCATCTCATCCTTTGTCGTCCCTTTCTCCTCTGGCCCTCAATCTTTCCAAGCATCAGGGTCTTTTCAAATGAGTAGGCCCTTTGCATCAGGTGGCCAAAGTATTGGTGTTTCGGCTTCAACATCAGTCTTTCTAATGAACACCCAGGACTGATTACCTTTAGGATGGACTGGTTGGATCTCCTTGTAGTCCAACAGACTCTCAAGAGTCTTCTCCAACACCACAGTTCAAAAGCATCAATTCTTCAGTGCTCAGCATTCTTTATAGTCCAACTCTCACATCCATACATGACTACTGGAAAAATCATAGCCTTGATTAGATGGACCTTTATTAGCAAAGTAATGTCTATGATTTTTAATATGCTATCTAGGTTGGTCATATCTTTCCTTCCCAGGAGTAAGCGTCTTTTAATATCATAGCTGCAGTCACCATCTGCAGTGATTTTGGAGCCCCCAAAAACAAACTTAGCCACTGTTTCCCCATCTATTTCCCATGAAGTGACGGGACGGGTTGCCATGATCTTCGTTTTCTGAATGTTGAGCTTTAAGCCAGCTTTTTCACTCTCCTCTTTCACTTTCATCAAGAGGCTCTTTAGTTCTTCTTCACTTTCTGCCATTAGGGTGGTGTCATCTGCATATCTAAGGTTATTGATATTTCACCCGGCAGTCTTGATTCCAGCTTATGCTTCTTCCAGCTCAGTGTTTCTCATGATGTACTCTGCATATAAGTTAAATAAGCAGGGTGACAATATACAGCCTTGACGTACTCCTTTTCCTATTTGGAACCAGACTGTTGTTCCATGTCTAGTTCTAACTGTTTTTTCCTGACCTGGAAACCAGATTTCTCAGGAGGCAGGTCAGGTGGTCTGGTATTCCCATCTCTTTCAGAATTTTCCACAGTTTATTATGATCCACACAGTCAAAGGCTTTGGCATAGTCAATAAAGCAGAAATAGATGTTTTTCTGGAACTCTCTTGCTTTTTCGATGATCCAGCAGATGTTGGCAATTTGATCTCTGGGTCCTCTGCCTTTTCTAAAACCAGCTTGAACGTTTGGAAGTTCACAGCTCACGTATTGCTGAAGCCTGGCTTGGAGAATTTTGAGCATTCCTTTACTAGGATGTGAGATGAATGCAATTGTACGGTAGTTTGAGCATTCTTTGGCATTGCCTTTCTTTGTAATTGCAATGAAAACTGACCTTTTCCAGTTCTGTGGCCACAGCTGAGCTTTCCAAATTTGCTGGCATATTGAGTGCAGTACTTTCACAGCATTATCTTTTAGATTTGAAATAGCTCAACTGGAATTCCATGACCACCTCGAGCTTTGCTCATAATGATGGTTCTTAAGGCCCACTTGACTTCACATTCCAGGATGTCTGGCTCTAGGTGAGTGATCACACCGTCATGATTATCTGGGTCATGAAGATCTTTTTTGTACAGTTCTTCTTTGTATTCTTGCCACCTCTTCTTAATATCTTCTGCTTCTGTTAGATCCATAACATTTCTGTTCTTTATTGAGCCCATCTTTGCATGAAATGTTCCCTTGGTATCTCTAATTTTCTTGAAGAGATCTCTAGTCTTTCCCATTCTATTGTTTTCTTCTATTTCTTTGCATTGATTGCTGAGACAAGCTTTCTTATCTCTCCTTGGTATTCTTGGAACTCTGCATTAAAACGGGTATATCTTTCCTTTTCTCCTTTGCTTATTGCTTCTCTTCTTGTCACCGCTATTTGTAAGGCCTCCTCAGACAGCCATTTTTCTTTGCTGCATTCCTTCAGGCACTGTCTCTCAGATCTAGTCCCTTAAATCTATTTCTCACTTCCACTATATAATCATAAGGCATTTGATTTAGGTCATACCTGAATTGTCTTGTGGTTTTCCCCACTTTCTTCAGTTTAAGTCTCAATTTGACAATACAGAGTTCATCATCTGAGCCACAGTTCGCTCCCTTGTTTTTACTGACTGTATAGAGCTTCTCCATCTTTTGCTGCAAAGAATATACTCAATCTGATTTTGGTGTTGACCATCTGGTTAGGTCCATGTATAGAGTCTTCTCTTATGTTGCTGGAAGAGGGTGTTTGCTATGACCAGTGCATTCTCTTTTCAAAATTCTATTAGCTTTTGCCCTGCTTCAGTCTGCACTCCAAGGCCAAATTTGCCTGTTACTGCAGGTGTTTCTTGACCTCCTAGTTTTGCATTCCAGTCCCCTATACTGAAAAGGACATCTTTTTTGAGTGTTAGTTATTAAAAGGTCTTGTGGGTATTCATAGAACTGTTCAACTTCAGCTTCTTCAGCATTACTGTTTGGGGCATAGACTTGGATTACCGTGATATTGAATGGTTTGCCTTGGAAATGAACAAAGATCATCATTCTGTCATTTTTGAGATTGCATCCAAGTACTGCATTTTGGACTCTTTTGTTGACTATGATGGCTATTCCATTTCTTCTAAGGGATTCCTGCCTGCAGTAGTAGATATAATGGTCATCTGAGTTAAATTCACCCATTCCAGTCCATTTTAGTTCACTGATTCCTAGAATGTTGACGTTCACTCTTGCCATCTCCTGTTTGACTACTTCCAATTTGCCTTGATTCATGGACCTAAAGTTCCAGGTTCTTATGAAGTATTGCTCTTTACTGGTGATCCTGCTTCTATCACCAGTCACATCCACAACTGGGTGTTGCTTTTGCTTTGGCTCCAACCCTTCATTCTTTCTGGAGTTATTTCTCCACTGATCTCCAGTAGCATATTGGGCACCTACCGACCTGTGGAGTTCACCTCTTGGTGTCCTATCTTTTTGCCTTTTCATACTGTTCATGGGGTTCTCAAGGCAAGAATAGTGAAATGGTTTGCCATTCCCTTCTCAAGTGGACCACATTCTATCAGACCTCTCCACCATAACCTGTACGTCTTGGGTGGCCCCACATGGCATGGCTTAGTTTCATTGTATCTTAGTAAGGATCAAGTATAATATAATCTATAATATTATTCTAGGATAAAATCACTGGTTACCCGGCTCCCCCACATATCCCAAGTACTGTTAATAAGGACCTGCAGATTTTGTTTATATACCAATTTATTTGGAAAGTTTTCACTTAGGTTAGTACATCTGTATTTAAAATAAATTCAATACTAGCAATTGTCTTCCCATTTCTCAAAGTTCCTGATAAGACTAACTGGTCTTTGCTAATACTGTCTACCATTCAGTTCTCTGGAGTTACCAATTTTGTTATATGGGTATGTAGAATCATTAGAAGAGTTTTTTTTTTTTCTTTCTACTTTTTCATTGGTTCAAAATAGATTATAGGTTCAAATAGAGTATATGTTGACCACTAAGAGTTGAGGGGTTGATTATGTTATTATATTGCAAATTATGTCCATCGTGCCAAATCAAAACTTGAAGGAAGATGTTCCTGTCCTGTGGGTGGGAAGCACAGTCACAGTCACCCTGATGTTAACCATGATGAGGGTGGCTAGGTCACCATTACTTACTTCAGCCTGTTCATGTGTATAGAGATTTTTATTTGTATTTATTAAAGATCAGAGTGGGCCAGATGGAGAGCACAGAAAAGACAGACTATGTGGGGGAAAGGTGAAGAAAGGGACAAGAGCAAAGGCACAGAAATAGGAATATTGCTATTGCTACTGCTAAGTCACTTCAGTTGTGTCTGACTCTGTATGACCCCATAGACGGCAGCCCACCAGGCTCCCCCATCCCCTGGGATTCTCCAGGCAAGAACACTGGAGTGGGTTGCCATTTCCTTTTTCAATGCATGAAAGTGAAAAGTGAAAGTGAAGTCGCTCAGTCGTGTCCGACTCTTAGCGACCCCATGAATTGCAGCCTCCCAGATTCCTCCATCCATGGGATTTTCCAGGCAAGAGTACTGGAGTGGGGTGCCATTGCCTTCTCCAGGAAATAGGAATAAGTATGTTTCTTGTAGTGGGGATTAAACAATGCTTATTCAAGGAAGTTAGTTTGGGGAGCAATGGATGAGACTATGGATTTTGTAGGGCCAGATAATGGTGGGAGCTCCTTAGAAATAAACACACTTGATGTTTGTTTTCATAGTCAGTGAAAACCTGTCTTAAGTATTTCAGGCCACACTGTTCTTAGTGACACATGAAAATTATGTTTTAGGAAGAAAAATAGCTAACAGTTATTGATTACTTTCCCTGTTCCACACAATGTATTAAAAATGATATTTAAGAAGGTAAGCATTGGAGTTGGTTGAACTTGAAGTCTGATCTTAACTCTGGAATTTATTAAGTAAATGACTTTAGGAAAATTACTCATTTTCTTGATTTTCCTTGAGTCTTTATCTGAAAAACTGACGTGATTATATCTACCTCTCAAGGTTGTTGTGCGGATCACATAGATTAGAGAAGGGAGACTCTATTAGGATGCTATTACAGTTATTCAACCTAGGCAAATATGATAAAGCATTAGAATGGAGAGGGAGGACAAAGTAAAAGTAAAGAAGTAGGACAGGTGACTGACTCTCTCCACTCTCATTCATGTTGCAAGTTCCTATTTCTGTTCATTTGACATAATCTGGGAAGTATAATTATTGTGGTGGGAGATCCTTAGAAACACACTTTACGTTTGTTTTGACAGTCAATGGAAACCACTCTGGGCATTATCAATTGTTTGCTCATTTCCCTCGAGTGACAAATAACCGTCTGCTCTCTCTGGTCACCATTTCCACATCTCCTGAAAGGTATGATCCAAATTCCCTTTCTATAACCAGTTACAAAACAAACAAAACAAAAATCATTCACTTTCTTACACTGCATTTTCAATTTTTTATTTGCAATTTCTTCCTCCATTCCTGAGTTTGCCAGTCAATCAGGCTTCCTGAGAATTCTCATGGAAGCAGGATTCCCTAATTTAACAAAAAGCAAAACTCAAAAAGAAAACCAATTCTGCTGTTTCTGAACCTGTGGAAACCTGATACTTTTCCTAAGCCACAGCACTCAGTCCTTCAGGGTCCAATTCCTGCCGTCAGCTAACACCAAAACAATCACTACAAAATAGCAGTCTTAAACTGCACAAGGCTTTGAGAACTTGGACTTTCTTACTAATGTCTGGTTTCAACGTAGAACTTCCTCTTCCAAAGGAGAACTTCCTCTTTCAAAGAAAATATCTTATTTGTATACATTTCCGAGCCGGAAGGCGCAGAACTTTGACTCTCCGTGAGGAAAGGTCCGTCACTGCAATTAAATTTAACTCAACGCTCCTTTCTTTTTCTTTCTTCTTTCCTGATTTTCCGGGAGTGAACAGTCAAAAATGTTTCAACAGATCTCGCGGTGCTATTCGAGATTCCACCCCCCCCCCCACCAAAAAAAAAAAAAAAAAAAAGAAATGATGCAAACGAGCCTGTGCCTTCTGGACTTTGGGGCTGCGATTGCAGCGGTCGGAGCACAGTGAAAGCAGCCAAGGGCGGGGCTCTGGCAAGTTCCCCTTCCACCTTCCCCCACCCTTCTTTTCCAACCTCTGTACGGCTCTTAGCTTGATTCCAGCCTTTGCTGCAGCTGCTCTCCAGCCGTTTGCAGGGTTCAAAGAACTACAGAAGCTGTTCCCAAGATGGTGATCCGTGTGTATATTGCATCTTCCTCTGGCTCCATGGCGGTAAGGAAGGTGGGAAGCCCACCTTTGTTATTTTTCTACACACCAGTCTCCTGAGGCCCCAGAACACTTGAATTGTATAAGTTAGTCTGGCAGCTTCTCCTTCGGTAGACACAGGCACTTCCACCCAATCCCCACGCCGGCCCGCCCCCCCCCCCCCCCCCCCCCCCCCCGTCTTCCCTTTTCTTCTCTTTGTTGCATCGATTTCATTTTTCCATGGAGTTTAGCTTTCTTTGCCTTACGATGTTAGGGCCACATTTCTTCTTTGAAGGAAAAAGAAAGCTTCAGAGTTTTGAGAGATGGTGGTATAGGGTTTTTAGGGTTAGGTGAAGAAAGTAAGTCACACACTGGTAAGAATGGAACATTTCACATATGTGTTCTAAGTATGGAGGCAAGGGACAGGGGTGCACATCTGTAAGGGATGTAAAACATGGTCTTACTGATGATGATGGAGTGGAGGCCTACTAAGGCACTGTGATTATATTTCACAGAGACCCCTATAATCAAAGAGTTATATTTTGCCAATGTGTAAAAGAGAGTTATTTAACTTTGGCCTAAAGAGTCTGATAGAACTAGGAAGAATGGGAGACATCAGGAACAATGATAAATATTTTTTTTAAAAAAACAATGTGATAAGGGATCTGTTTTTTTTTTTCTTCCATATCTTACCTTATTTTGACTTTTTCTTTTCTTAAAAAAAATATTACTTTGAGCAGTTTCTAACTGCTTCAAGTATATTGAGAACTGGAAAGGGAACTAAAAAGTGGCTTCTTGTGTAGTTGCAGACCCCAGTGACTGCTTCTTCAATTGATAGGACATCCCCCTCTCATTCATGTGCTCTTAATTTAGAATAACAATTTTCAAAAGTTGTGGGGAGCAATAGGCTAAACTAGGGGAAAGCTGAGTGTATATGCATGGTAAATAAAAGTGTCTCTTTCACAATTCGCAAAAAGCTGATATTTTTTTGCTTTTTGGGCTCAGGATGTGGGTTCCGGATGTGGAATGTATGAACCCTCTCTCTCTTCTGAGCTTTAGAGCAGCAGAAACAACAACAAAAAAAAAATCCATGTTTTTTGTTGTTATGTATTTTTGTTTTGTTTACCCCCAAGAGGATTTGGAATAGCACTGAAAGTTGTGTGAAATCACAAGAACTTTGAACCTTCAACTTGTCTGGCTGTATTTAGACATATGTGGCTGTATTTAGACAGTTTTGAAATAGAATACTTACGCTTATATTTTGGAGTAACTTTAGGTTGAAAACAGAAAACTTCTTATATTGTCTTTGAACTTATTTTATAAGCTTCTTGCCTTATCATTTTCCATATATATTAATTATGATATTTGAAATAATGTTTGAGCTGCTCAGAGTCTCAAGTCCAATACAATAATTGCAAAATTTAGAAGATCAGCTTAATACCTTTTGTTAAATCCCAAATTAGGTTGAGCAGATCAGGAAGTTAGTTTTGATGATTTCACTGGATAACATGCAGTTTCAATACTGCTTATTTATTCTTTGCTTTCTTGCCCTTCTACCCCTTCTTAAAAAGCAGATTCAACAAGAAACTCTTTTCAGAATTTCTGTTCAAGCAGAAACAACTATACCTCTTTCTTTGTTAAGACTTTAGTTTCTTAGGGACTTAAAAATTACTACTATCTCCTACTATGTCCTTTACCAGATTCCATTGTTGAAGACTATACAAATAAGAAATATTTATGCTTTTTGTGTTTTGTTTCAGTTATTTTTCTTATAGGTGATTATAGATTTGTCTGTTGTTGCAGTAATTATAGTTCTTGTAAACCTGTTATCAAAATTCTACTGCATATTGCCAAAACAAATTTTTGTTCTTTTATAATCTTACAGTACTTTTAAATAATATTAAAACAGTGTAAAATTAGTAAGCTTCAGAAGAGTTATTTTATAACATACATGGGGACTTATCAGTTTGCAATACTAAGGTCTTTCCTTAAAAAAAAATAGTGCTGTCATGTTGTATTTTAACATATGATTTAGAAATTTTGAGGCAAACATCCTAACAGGAACCCAGCAATAATTGCACAAAGTGAGATGCTTCTGTAAGTGACTAAGTATAGTTCTCTGAAGAGCGTTTAAAGGAAAGCTTTTGGTTTTGGATTGTGAAATCTTTGTTTTCTTACTCCTGTTAGTGATTTCAATAAAATTACCAACACTAGATGTTTTATCAGGCAAGGGAGGATCTATGATAATTACAACTTAGTATGACCTTAACTCAAGAGTACCTATCCTTCACAGTACAATTAAAAAAAGTTTTCAAACTTGTATTCAACTCTGCCCCAATTACAAAGGTGTAGCACTTGCTTCTCTAAAGTTTAGAAATGAAAGTGAGTATGTTGGTGTTTATACTATTATAAAATGGCATAAAATTTCTTGATGATAGCCATAATAGTGATAGTAAGTAGGAACACTTAAGTGTGCCAGATACTATCTCATTTTTTCTTTGCAATTTCTAGTCTTATTAATTACATCCTATGATTTTCTTTATTTTTAGGGTAAGGAAATATAGGTTCAGAGAGGTTAAATAAATTTCTCAAGGTCATAGAAGTAGTAAGCCACAGAGCTTGAATCCAGTACAAGCTGTTTGAATCCAAATGATACATGTTTAAAGAAATACATCCTCCCAGTGATGCATGACAGCTAGGAGACATGCAGATATAAATGTGAACAGAAGGGAGTAAGTCCTGTAAGTGAAATTGCTTGGGCATATGCAATCAGGGAGATAGAAAAATGAGGATCTAGTATAAAGGAGGGATAGTATGTCTAAAGGCGAATGTCAATAAGTGTGCTAAATTCACTTAAGGCCAGGGATATAGAGAAGATGCACATTTGGAATAGGTTTCATATAGGAAAAGGATGGAATTCAGGTCTTAATACTGTTTTTTAATATTTTTAGGTAAAAATCATTTAGTAAAAATGCAACTCCCAAGTTGCCTGTCTATAGGAAGTGATTTCTGCTTGTTCAGAACTGCTCATGCATGTTTTGACTTACTGTAACACAATAGTATATGCCATGCCATTTTTTTTCCTTGAAGTTGTAATGTCCTATAAATTTGCATTTAATGGAAGAGGAATAGTAAGCATAGAGCCTGTAATAAACAATGAATTTCAATGACAACAAAAATCAACCTTGGCCTTTGATCAGGATCTCTAGAGTGATAATAGCATGGAGAATTATAACTGACTTAGAGTTTTCTTCCCATACTTTTCCTCAAGTCCATAATTATCTCCATTTCAGGGTCTCTATGCATTTTAGATGTATAGAAATTTTAAGATTGAGTAGATAGATTGTGATAAATTTCTGAGGGTATTGTTTATGGACTAACTTCTGTAAAATGATCTCCTTTGTTTTACTGTTAAAACAAACTAGTTGTAGCTTAGGTTGTCCATATAGTAAATGAAATCTACATAATTTTCCTCCGTGGCATTATTCTGTGTATGAGTTATAAAAGCTAGTGATTGCCAAATCATTAGTCACTAGTCACTATTTTCTTCATTTGGATAATATGGACATAAAACAACAAGCCACAGTTCTTCATCTGTATGATTCTCAAGTATTCTCAATAATAATTGCATTATGTGAAAGAGTATCTGCTGCTCTTTTTTTCATGGAAAGGCATTTTAAATATAGCACAGTGTGTATTTCAATCCTAAACTTCCAGTTTACCCCCCACCACACAAACTTCCTCACTGTAACCATAAGTTCATTCTCTAAGTCTGTTTCTGTTTTGTGAATAAGTTCATTTGTATCAATTGTTTTAAGATTCCATGTATAAGTGATGATATTTATCTTTCTCTGTCTGACTGACTTCACTTAGTATAATCTCCAAGTCCATCCATATTGCTGCAAATGACATTATTTCATTCTTTTTAATGGCTGAGTGATATTTAATCGTATATATGTACCACATCTTCTTTATCCATTCATCTTTTGATGAATATTTAGGTTGCCTCCATTTCTTGGCTATTGTAAACAGTGTTGCAAAGAACACTGGGGTGCATGTATCCTTTTGAGCTATGGTTTTCTCTGGATATATGCCCAAGAGTAGGATTGCTGTATCTTATAGTAGGTCTATTTTTAGTTTTTTAAGGAACTGCTGTGCTGTTCTCCATACTGACTGTATCAATTTACATTCCCACCACGAGTGTAGGAGGGTTCCCTTCTCTCCACAGCCTCTCCAGCATTTATTATTTGTAGACTTTTAAATGATGGCCATTCTGATGGGTGTGAGGTGATACCTCATTGTAGTTTTGATTCGCATTTCACTGCAGATGGTGATTGCAGCCATGACATTAAAAGATGCTTACTCCTTGGAAGGAAAGTTATGAGCAACCTAGATAGCATATTCAAAAGCAGAGACATTACTTTGCCAATAAAGGTCCATCTAGTCAAGGCTATGGTTTTTCCAGTAGTCATGTATGGATGTGAGAGTTGTACTGTGAAGAAACCTGAGTGCTGAAGAATTGATGCTTTTGAACTGTGGTATTGGAGAAGACCCTTGCAAGTCCTTTGGACTGAAAGGAGATCCAACCAGTCCATCCTAAAGGAGACCAGTCCTGGATGTTCATTGGAAGGACTGATGCTAAGGCTGAAACTCCAATTCTTTGGCCAACGCATGCGAAGAGTTGACTCATTGGAAAAAGACCCTGATGCTGGGAGGGATTGGGGGCAGGAGGAGAAGGGGATAACAGAGGATGAGATGGCTGGATGGCATCACTGACTCGATGGACATGAGTTTGAGTGAACTCCGGGAGATGGTGATGGACAGGGAGGCCTGGTGTGCTGCAGTTCGTGGGGTCGCAAAGAGTCAGACACGACTGAGTGACTGAACTGAACTGAATAGTTAGTGATGTTGAGTATCCTTTCATGTGACTCTTGGCCATCTGTATGTCTTCTTTGGAGAAATGTCTCTTTAGGTCTTCTGCCCATTTTTGATTGGGTTGTTTGTTTTTTTGATGCTGAGAGCTGCATGAACTGTTTGTGAATTTTGGAGACTAATCCCTTCTCAGTTGCATTGTTTAAAAAATATTTTCTACCATTCTGAAGGTTGTCTTTTCATTTTGTTTATGGTTTACTTTGCTGTGAAAATCTTAATTAGGTCCCATCTGTTTATTTTTGTTTTTATTTCCATTACTCTGGAAGATAGATCAAAAAATGATCTTGCTGTGATTTGTCAGAGTGTTCTGCCTATGTTTTCCTCTAAGAATTTTATAGTATCTGGTCTTATATTGGGGTCTTTAATTCATTTTGAGTTTATTTTTGTTTATGGTATTAAAGAATATTCTAATTTCATTTTTTGTCATGTAGCTTTCAGTTTTCATAACACTATTTATTGAAGAAACCATCTTCTCTCTATTTTATAGTCTTGCCTTCTTTGTCATAGAAACATTGGGCATAGGTTCATGAGTTTATTTCTGGGCTTTCTGTTTTGTTCCATTGATGTACATTTCTGTTTTATGCCAGTACCATAATGTTCTGATGACTGTAGCTTTCTAGTATATCCTAAAGTTAGGAAACCTGATTCTCCAGCTCTGTTGTCTTTTTCAAGATTTTTTTTTTTTGGATCTCCTCATACAAGTTTTAAGATTTTCTGTTCTAGTTCTGTGAAAGATGTCATTCATACTTTGATAGGGATTGCATTGAATCTGTAGATCACCTTGGGTAGTATAGTCATTTTGAAAATATGATCCTTCCAGTAAAAAAAAAACATGATATATCTTTCCATCTTTCTGTATTGTCTTTAATTTCTCTCATCTTATAGTTTTCAGTGAACAGGTCTTTCATCTCCTTAGGTAGGTATCAATTCAGTTCAGTCACTCTGTTGTATTAGTATATTCCTGGTATATTATTCTTTTGATGCAATGTTAAATAGGATTATTTGTTTAATTTCTTTTTTATTTTTATTTATTTATTTATTTATTTTTAGTTTTTTATTTTTTTAAATTTTAAAATCTTTAATTCTTACATGCGTTCCCAAACATGAACCCCCCTCCCACCTCCCTCCCCATAACATCTCTCTGGGTCATCCCCATGCACCAGCCCCAAGCATGCTGCACCCTGCATCAGACATAGACTGGCGATTCAATTCTTACATGATAGTATACATGTTAGAATGTCATTCTCCCAAATCATCCCACCCTCTCCCTCTCTCTCTGAGTCCAAAAGTCCGTTATACACATCTGTGTCCCTTTCCCTGTCTTGCATACAGGGTCGTCATTGCCATCTTCCTAAATTCCATATGTATGTGTTAGTATACTGTATTGGTGTTTTTCTTTCTGGCTTACTTCACTCTGTATAATCAGCTCCAGTTTCATCCATCTCATCAGAACTGATTCAAATGAATTCTTTTTTACGGCTGAGTAACTCCATTGTGTATATGTACCACAGCTTGCTTATCCATTCATCTGCTGATGGACATCTAGGTTGTTTCCATGTCCTGGCTATTATAAACAGTGCTGCAATGAACATTGGGGTACATGTGTCTCTTTCAATTCTGGTTTCCTCGGTGCGTATGCCCAGCAGTGGGATTGCTGGGTCATAAGGTAGTTCTATTTGCAATTTTTTAAGGAATCTCCACACTGTTTAATTTCTCTTTCTGATCTTTCGTTGTTAGTGTGTAGAAATGCAACAGATTTCTGTGTATTAATTTTGTATCCTGCAACTTTACTGAATTCATTTACGAGCTCTAGTAGTTTTCTGGTAGCATCTTTAGAATTTTCTACATATAGTATCATGTCATATTCAAGCAGTGACAGCTTTATTTATGCTTTTCCAATTTGGATTCCCTTTATTTATTTTTCTCCTCTGATAACCATGGGTAGGACTTCCAAAACTCTGTTGAATAAAAATGACAAGAGTGGGCATCCTTGTCTTGTTTTTGATCTTAGAGGAAATGCTTTTAGCTTTTCACTATTGAGTCTTCTGGTAGTTGTGGATTTGTCATTTATTGCCACTGATCTTTGTATTTATAAATAGAACATTAATTTGAAATATGCTGTGGTCTTTGTCATAGCTGCCAAAGTTTGTTTGAATGCTGTGTAAAGATATTCATAAGCTATTTAGAAGAGCAAAATTAGAAATTTCATGAGATGGCCATTTGGACATGCTTTTTGGATGCCCTGAACCGTGGGAAATGGCAGCTCTCATGAAGCAAATGCAGGAACAATCTAAAGACCAGTGCCTTTAGATTGATGTCTTATATTTAGTGGCTGCTTTCCTTAATGTCACAGCAGCAATGGCAAAACTTTTGGAATAATTTTGCCCAATTTAAAGAGGCTCAGGAGACACACTTACCCATGATCATGACTCTTGGGTTCTTGAAATTCGAATGGTTGTAGGAAAGAATGCGTTGCGGAAGTTTAGTAAAAGTTTCATAATATGGTAGGAGAAAAGCATAAAATAAATTTATTTTTAGCTCAAAGACTATTCTGTCAGGGAAAGGGCTTTGATTAATAAACCTTAAGGTCAACCCTCCCCCCAGTGGCTCAGTGGTAAAGAATCCACCTGCAATGCAAGAGATGCAAGAGACATGGGTTTGATCGCTGGGTCAAGAGAGATCCCCTGGAGGAGGGCATAGTAGCCCACTCCATTATTCTTGCCTGAAAAATTCCATGGACAGAGGAGCTTGGCAGGCTACAGTCCATGAGGTCTTTAAGAGTCAGACAGGACCAAAGTGAACACAGCATGGCACCCCCTGGGTTGTGCTGGAAGAGAAAAATAAATTGAAGCCTTAGACATAGTAAAGTCAAATGTTCTAATTTTCTGTAGTTAATCTTTAAATTATTTCCCAAAATATATATTGTGCTGTGAAGCATATATTTTACAGGAATATTTTCTACTTTAGGTGAATTATCAAGGGTAAATGTGTTTCATTTCCTACTGATAAAATTAAACAGATTGGGAATCTGTTGATGACTATATGACCATTTGTTTGTTTTCAGTTCTGTTGTACTTTGCAGCCTACCAGGAAGCCTTCTAAACCCAGTATTTAATTACTTCCTCCAATGCAGACCAAGATTAAACAAACATACATTTAGAAAGAAGATGCAGCTAATTTATGATGACTATTTTTATTAATATGAGAGCAAAGCTGACTTTTCACACTTGGCCAATAGAGAATAATTCTAAGCAAAGGGCTTGTTTTCTGGCTCAGTCCCTCACATTTTAGCTTTATTGATTTGTTGGAAGTGTTTCCGATTGCCAGAACATCAGGCAAAAGTTAAATATAAATTCAAAAATATCACCACAAATTTATAAAGTGTATGTTTAAAAGTATTCAGTAGTGCTGCTAGATTTTTGTTTCATTACTTTTCATTAACCTGGCTAATCAGGATTTGACTCTAGTAATGGTAAAGCCTAACATTTATTTATGCATTGTGTATATCAAGCACAGTGCCCAGTGTTTCACATACTTCATTTCAAACAAGTTTAATCCTTGTGATAACTTTGTGAGGTAAGTACTAGTATTAGATTTATTTCATTTTTTTTTATTTTTTAAATTTTAAAATCTTTAATTCTTACATGTGTTCCCAAACATGACCCCCCCTCCCACCTCCCTCCCCACAACATCTCTCTGGGTCATCCCCATGCACCAGCCCCAAGCATGCTGCACCCTACGTCAGACATGGACTGGCGATTCAATTCTTACATGATAGTCTACATGTTAGAATTCCCATTCTCCCAAATCATCCCACCCTCTCCCTCTCCCTCTGAGTCCAAAAGTCCGTTATACACATCTGTGTCTTTTTTCCTGTCTTGCATACAGGGTCGTCATTGCCATCTTCCTAAATTCCATATGTATGTGTTAGTATACTGTATTGGTGTTTTTCTTTCTGGCTTACTTCACTCTGTATAATTGGCTCCAGTTTCATCCATCTCATCAGAACTGATTCAAATGAATTATTTTTAATGGCTGAGTAATACTCCATTGTGTATATGTACCACAGCTTTCTTATCCATTCATCTGCTGATGGACATCTAGGTTGTTTCCATGTCCTGGCTATTATAAACAGTGCTGCGATGAACATTGGGGTACATGTGTCTCTTTCAATTCTGGTTTCCTCGGTGTGTATGCCCAGCAGTGGGATTGCTGGGTCATAAGGTAGTTCTTTTTTTTTTTTTTTCCTAACTTGCAATCCATAAATGCGATTTTTTTTTTTTGAATTCAGATGATTTTTTTTTTAAATTTTAGTTTTTTATTTTTTAAATTTTAAAATCTTTAATTCTTACATGCATTCCCAAACATGAACCCCCCTCCCACCTCCCTCCCCATAACAACTTTCTGGGTCATCCCCATGCACCAGCCCCAAGCATGCTGCATCCTGCGTCAGACATAGACTGGCGATTCAATTCACATGATAGTATACATGTTAGAATGTCATTCTCCCAAATCATCCCACCCTCTCCCTCTCCCTCTGAGCACTTTCTAACACCACACACAAAAATAAACTCAAAATGGATTAAAGATCTAAATGTAAGATCAGAAACTATAAAACTCCTAGAGGAGAACATAGGCAAAACACTCTCAGACATAAATCACAGCAGGATCCTCTATGATCCACCTCCCAGAATTCTGGAAATAAAAGCAAAAATAAACAAATGGGATCTAATTAAAATTAAAAGCTTCTGCACAACAAAGGAAACTATAAGCAAGGTGAAAAGACAGCCTTCTGAATGGGAGAAAATAATAGCAAATGAAGCAACTGACAAACAACTAATCTCAAAAATATACAAGCAACTTATGCAGCATAAGGTAGTTCTATTTGCAGTTTCATATGACTGAAGGGGATATTGCTAAGACCCAGAAACTAGGTACATTGCTCAAAATCAAAGAGTTACAAATGGTAGAACTAGGATTAGAACTCAGGTTGTTTTGACTAAACACTTCTAAGCATTGTGTTATTTGTACTCTGTCTTACTGGATAGATACTGAACAGAAATTATGTCAATAGTACATTAAAATCTTGTCATGTGATTGGGAACATATAACTGCCATTTAATAAATATAAGATGCCTGAAAAGAAGGAAAAAGACTGGATGATGCCTAACTAGGCAAATATATCATCTATAATCTGCATGTGAGAGTTAGGTGCGAGTGGGAAAGATACATTAGTAGCAACATTTTCATATATAATTTAGTTTTTTTTCTTGAATAAAATTGCTTAACCAAAGACATATTTTTAAAATAGCATTTGTGACATCTATTGAATTTTTATGACTTTGATTCTTTTTAACATAATTATAATATGGCCTGTAATGATTCTATAAATGTAAATTAAGAAAGCAGTACTTCTGTGATTTGTAAACTCTGGTTCTGAACTCTAGTCTTTGAGTTCTGTCCCTTTGGCTTAGTCCTTTCTGGAAATGAGACCCTGCCACAGAGTTGGAGTACAGCAAAACATTTTTGCTGAGGGGATTTCCAGCAGTGACTGAAGACAAAAAGAACTTCACCTTTTTAAAACTGGAGAATAGTCTTCTTAGTTGAGCTACAACATGAGAAAATTTTGTTTGTTTTACTAGCACTCAGCCAATTGTTTCACCATAAGTGCAGCATATTTCTCAACACTGAAATTATAACAGTATATATATATATATATATATATATATATATATATATATATATATAATAGTGACTTTATTATTTAAGAAATCATTCTATCCAGTGTGACTTAGAAGGAAGATGAGCATAGACAAGTACTGAATATGTTACAAATATGATAAAGCATCTCATTTTTAATTTTATCATGTAAATAATTTATCAGCTTTAGTTGATAATAGTAAGAACTATCACTCATTGGACACTTAAAATATGCCAGGCATAGTGGCAAGAACTTTCGATGCATTGTGTCATTTAATTCTTATGGCAATTCAGTGGAGTCAGTACTCCCATTGTGCTCATTTTTTTCTTCCCTTTTCCCCTTTTTTAATTGAGATATAGTAGATTTTCAATATTAAATATATATATATCAGATATACAACTAGTGATTCACATTTTTTAAAGGTTGTGCTCCATTTATATTTAATACAAAATATGATATATATTCCTTGTGCTGTACAATGTATACTTGTAGCTTATATATTTTATATGTAGTAGTAGTTGGTACCTGTTATTCCTCTATTATTATGACTCTTTTAAGAAGAGGAAACAGACTGAGAGAGCTAGCAATGTTAGAGCGCTAACAAACACCCTTCAGATCTGTCTGATTCCAGAGCTCATAATCTTAATGCTTATGTTATTCTGCCTAATGATTGTTATTTATTAATTATCCAGTATGAATGTAGCTCTGAAATTAGTTTAAAAGTCATTGTAAAATTTCTTTTCTTCTGAACTTGGAAAATCAAGAAAAGTACTTCTTAATTAATTGGTCTATAGCAGTACCAAGAATAATTCTAGCTGCCTGTTCATGTAAACATCTTAGAATTCTTTAGAGTAGAAATTTAAAGTCATAAAAGCTTATGTGTGTATGATTAGTTAGAATGCAGAACAAACTTGGAAAATCACAAAAAGTACTTCTTAATTAATTGGTCTATAACAGTACCAAGAATAATTCAGTTGCCTGTTCATGTAAAGAACTTAGAATTCTTTAGAGTAGAAATTTAAAGTCACAAAAGCTTCTGTGTGTATGATTAGTTAGAATGAAGAACATGTGCTTTTATCCCAATATAGGAAAATTACCTTGTGTAAGACAGTTTAACTAAAAGTAGATTAAAACATGTTGGTTTTGGGAAAGAATTTTAAGCTTTTAGCTAGGAAATGTAGTTTTAGCGTGAAGTATGCCTGATTCCTGGGTAATCTGATTAGGTCACTAAACCTTCCTTTGCTTCTCATCACCCTCACAAGTGGAATATAAATAACATAAAATTATTAGTATTATGGAAGAAAACTTCTGCAAGTAATTGTCATTGGAAATCTGTTACTAAATAATGTGTAATCTGATCTCACACTTTCAGAATCTTAAGCATAATTGGTCTTGCTCATCAACTAAATATTTTGAACTGAAAAAGCTGTGGTTGTGGTGAAACTTTTTCAATGAGTTTCTACTTAAAACTTTTAGAAATAAAGGTCTTGAATTTAAATATTCTGAGCAATATTGAGAGGACACTGAAGTTGGTGGTGGTGATATAGCAAATTGGCCAGGCAACGAGACAAATATCTGGTGAGTTTTAAAGGGAATATGTAGAAAGTGTGGCAAGATCCATAATAAGGCTGATTCTGTACCAGACCCTGGAATTTGTGTGCTTAAAAAAAAAAAAAAAGTTGTTGAAAGGAAAATCTAAAAATATTATGGGAAAATGTGACTAAACATTTTTTGTCCAGTTGCATTAAGACTTATTATTATATTCTGAAGTTGAAGAATAATTTTTGTTCAGTATATGTTTGTATCCCTTTTATTTTGTGATTATGATCAGTCTCTGTGTGGAGTCTTAAGAGAGGAGTATGTATATATCTCCCTTGATATTTAGTCTGACTCTACCAAAAAGATGACCTTAGAACTAAAGCTATACATTCCAGAGAATCCTTACACTATCAAAATATCAGGGTCTGTATAGCGGAAGTCCCATCAGTCACATAGCACGTATATACTTTTAAAATTCAGTGACTCTAGATTTCATGAAAGGGTGATGCTTTGAAATACAAAACATCTAGCACAGTATTATTTAAATCATTTATGTCTGGAGACCTAAGTAGATTAACTATAAATCAATATATAATTACTTTTTGAAAATCATTTGCTACAGAGATATATTTTATTTTTTCACTGTATAATGTAGTGGGATAGAGGAATATTGGAGTTGTACTTTCAGTTGTACTTCAATATATAAGTCTAGGCATACAGTGCATAAACATCTCATTTCTTGGAATATATAGAGAACATCTAAAATGGGCTACTGCTACAACAATTAGATACCACATTGTGCAACAGCTCATGTTAAGAGATTCTGGGGGAAGAAAAGTGGAAAACCTGAACTTTTGGGTTGTCCACATATTTTTCCAATAAAGTTATAAGGAAAAGTACACAATCTCCTAATGAGTGAGATAGTGTGTTAGTCGCCAACTCATTTCTGACTTTTTGTGACCCCATGGACTGTAGCCCAACAGGCTCCTCTGTCCATGGAATTCTGCAGGTAAGAATAATGGAGTGGGTAGACATTCCATTTTCCAGGAGATCTTCCCAATCCAGGGATTGAATCTGGGTTTCCTGCATTGCAGGTACATTCTTTACTGTCTGTGACAACAGGAAAGCCCAATGAGTGAGATAATTATGACATAATTCCATACCCACATTTGCAAAAAGGACCACCTTTTAATGTCCTTATAAGACTTCATGAAAATATTTGAAGTTGGAATGGTAGACATTAATTTATATGTCTGTTTTGTTTTAATAAAAATACATAGCAAGGAGAAGGCAATGGCACCACACTCCAGTACTCTTGCCTGGAAAATCCATGGACGGAGGAGCCTGGTAGGCTGCAGTCCATGGGGTCACTAAGAGTCGGACACGACTGAGCGACTTCACTTTCACTTTTTACTTTCATGCATTGGAAAAGGAAATGGCAACCCACTCCAGTGTTCTTGCCTGGAGAATTCCCAGGAAAGGGAAACATGGTGGGCTGCTATCTATGTGGTCGCACAGAGTTAGATACGACTGAAGTGACTTAGCAGCAGCAGCACAGCAATTTTCATTTCATATGATTAGCCATGAGTTCTTATTATATGTAAAAGCATATAATGAAAAAGACAAATGCTTGTTGTTGTATATAACATCATTAAACTTTTTAAAAACATCTTCTCAAACTACATAGACATTGTATCTACCATAGTAATTGTTTTAAAGTCACATGAAACAAAATAAGTGAGGCAGTCTGGAGATTTGAGTTTTTGAGACTATGAATTATGGTGGCTACGTGGGTGCAGGAGGGTTGGGAGGAGCCATCCCACATTGATCAGGAAAGGTGGCGGTGAGGAGATTCATCCAAGGTAAAGAGCAGCAGCTGCGCCTTGCTGGAACAGCCATGAAGAAATACCCCACGCCCAAGGTAAGAGAAACCCAAGTACGATGGTAGGTGTTGCAAGAGGGCATCAGAAGGCAGACACACTGAAACCATACTCACAGAAAACCAGTTATTCTAATCACACTAGGACCACAGCCTTGTCTAACTCAATGAAACTAAGCAATGCCCGCGGGGCAATCCAAGACGGGCGGGTCATGGTGGAGAGGTCTGACAGAATGTGGTCCACTGGGGAAGGGAATGGCAAACCACTTCAGGATTCTTGCCTTGAGAACCCCATGAACAGTATGAAAAGGCAAAATGATAGGATACTGAAAGAGGAACTCCCCAGGTCAGTAGGTGCCCAACATGCTACTGGAGATCAGTGGAGAAATAACTTCACAAAGAAGGAAGGGATGGAGCCAAAGCAAAAACAATACCCAGCTGTGGATGTGACTGGTGATAGAAGGAAGGTCCGATGCAGTAAAGAGCAATATTGCATAGGAACCTGGAATGTCAGGTCCATGAATCAAGGCAAATTGGAAGTGGTCAAACGAGATGGCAAGACTGAACGTCGGCATTCTAGGAGTCAGTGAACTAAAACGGACTGGAATGGGTGAATTTAACTCAGATGACCATTATATCTACTACTGTGGGCAGGAATCCCTCAGAAGAAATGGAGTAGCCATCATGGTCAACAAAAGAGTCCAAAATGCAGTACTTGGGTGCGATCTCAAAAATGACAGAATGATCTCTTTTCGTCTCCAAGGCAAACCATTCAATATCACGGTAATCCAAGTCTATGCCCTAACCAGCAGTGCTGAAGAAGCTGACGTTGAACGGTTCTATGAAGAACTACAAGACCTTTTAGAATTAACACCGAAAAAAAGATGTGCTTTTCATTATAGGGGACTGGAATGTAAAAGTAGGAAGTCAAGAAACACCTGGAATAACAGGCAAATTTGGCCTTGGAATGTGGAATGAAGCAGGGCAAAGGCTAATAGAGTTTTGCCAAAAGAATGCACTGGTCATAGCAAACACCCTCTTCCAACAACACAAGAGAAGACTCTACACATGGCCATCACCAGATGATCAACACTGAAATCAGATTGACTATATTCTTTGCAGCCAAAGGTCGAGAAGCTCTATACAGTCAACAAAAACAAAATCGGGAGCTGACTGTGGTTCAGATCATGAACTCCTTATAACCAAATTCAGACTTAAATTGAAGAAAGTAGGGAAAACCGCTAGACCATTCAGGTATGACCTAAATCAAATCCCTTATTATACAGTGGAAGTGAGAAATAGATTTAAGGGCCTAGATCTGATAGATAGAGTGCCTGAAGAACTATGGAATGAAGTTCATGACATTGTACAGGAGACAGGAATCAAGACCATCCCCATGGAAAAGAAATGCAAAAGAGCAAAATGGCTGTGTGGGGAGGCCTTACAAATAGCTATGAAAAGAAGAGAAGCAAAAAGCAAAGGAGAAAAGGAAAGATATAAGCATCTGAATGCAACATTCCAAATAATAGCAAGAAGAGATAAAGAAAGCCTTCTTCAGCGATCAGTGCAAAGAAATAGAGGAAAAGAACAGAATGGGAAAGACTAGAGATCTCTTGAGAAAATTAGAGATACCAATGGAATATTTCATGCAAAGATGGGCTCGATGGACAGAAATTGTATGGACCTAATAGAAGCAGAAGATGTTAAGAAAAGGTGGCAAGAATACACAGAAGAAGTGTACAAAAAAGATCATGACCCAGATAATCATGATGGTGTGATCACTCATCTAGAGCCAGACAGCCTGGAATGTGAAGTCAAGTGAGCCTTAGAATGCATCACTATGAACAAAGCTAGTGGAGGTGATGGAATTCCAGTTGAGCTATTTCAAATCCTGAAAGATGATGCTGTGAAAGTGCTGCACTCAATATGCCAGCAAATTTGGAAAACTCAGCAGTGGCCACAGGACTGGAAAAGGTCAATTTTCATTCCAATCCCAAAGAAAGGCAATGCCAATGAATGCTCAAAGTACCGCCCAATTGCCCTCATCTCACATGCTAGTAAAGTAATGCTCAAAATTCTCCAAGCCAGGGTTCAGCAATACGTGAACTGTGAACTTCTTGATGTTCAAGCTGGTTTTAGAAAAAAGCAGAGGAACCAGAGATCAAAATGCCAACATCCGCTGGATCATGGAAAAAGCCAGAGAGCTCCAGAAAAACATCTGTTTCTGCTTTATTGACTATGCCAAAGCCTTTGACTGTGTGGATCACCAGAAACTGTGGAAAATTCTGAAAGAGATGGGAATACCAGACCACCTGACCTCCCTCTTGAGAAATCTGTATGCAGGTCAGGAAGCAACAGTTAGAACTGGACATGGAACAACAGACTGGTTCTAAATAGGAAATGGAGTATGTCAAGGCTGTATATTGTCACCCTGGTTATTTAACTTCTATGCAGAGTACATCATGAAAAATGCTGGACTGGAAAAACACAAGCTGGAATCAAGATTGCCGGGAGAAATATCAATAACCTCAGATATGCAGATGACACCACCCTTAGGGCAGAAAGTGAGGAGGAACTAAAAAGCCTCTTGATGAAAATGAAAGAGGAGAGTGCAAAAGTTGGCTTAAAGCTTAACATTCAGAAAACGAAGATCATGGCATCTGGTCCCATCACTTCATGGGAAATAGATGGGGAAACAGTGGAAAACAGTGTCAGACTTTATTTTTGGGGGCTCCAAAATCACTGCAGATGGTGACTGCAGCCATGAAATTAAAGGACGCTTACTCCTTGGAAGAAAAGCTGTGACCAACCTAGATAATATATTCAAAAGAGGAGACATTACTTTGCCGACTAAGGTCCATCTAGTCAAGGCTATGGTTTTTCCAGTAGTCATGTATGGATGTGAGAGTTGGACTGTGAAAAAGGCTGAGTGCCGAAGAATTGATGCTTTTGAAGTGTAGTGTTGGTGAAGATTCTTGAGAGTCCCTTGGACTGCAAGGAGATCCAAGTAGTCCCTTCTGAAGGAGATCAGCCCTGGGATTTCATTGGAAGGAATGATGCTAAAGCTGAAGCTCCAGTACTTTGGCCACCTCATGCGAAGAGCTGGCTCACTGGAAAAGACTCTGATGCTGGGAGGGATTGGGGGCAGGAGGCGAAGGGGACGACAGAGGATGAGATGGCTGGATGGCATCACTGACTCGATGGAGATGAACTTTAGTGAACTCCGGGAGTTGGTGATAGACATGGAGGCCTGGCGTGCTGCAATTCATGGGGTCGCAAAGAGTCGGACACGAGTGAGCGACTGAACTGAACTGAACTGAATATAGTTTGCAAATAAGAAGTTGCATGTGATGTGAGGGCTCAAAGGCAGAAGTCCTTGCCTGAAAGTTGGCATGCTATCTCACAGGAATCAACATTCTACTTCCCAACGAATGTACCAAAGTACTTTGTCTACCCTTTTTAGTCACCCTGTCAATGATCTCCTTGAATAACTATTCTGAAAACAATAGTGTATCAGTTCAGTTCAAGCTTTACTCAGTTTTCCTGTCATCACATTAGAGAAGGGTGTGAAGTAGATCTTAGGTATAGTTTGCACTTTCTTCTGATATTTGAACTTTTTTCCACAGTCATGGTTTTCATGATTATTATACAGTTCTGTTTAAAGCCAGATGTAGCAGTGTTGAAAAGTTAAAGATTTGTGGTAGAACTACTTATCTGTTACCTTGGAATACTGGAACAAATCATGCTAAGCCTCCTTTTCATTATCTGAAAAATACCTTTTAGTCTTCTTAATAATCCCTTCACTTTGGGATCCTGGCCTTGATCTTTTGTGTAAACAATTATTTCTTACAAAAATCTGAGGTGTATTTATATTTATCTATAAATCCACAATCATCTTATATTTATTTGCTCTCCCTTCCTGTTCTCCTTGGCCCTTTCTTTTTCCTTTTTAAAGGATTATAGGACTTCCAGCAGTAAGGTTTAATGTTTGGTTCAGGATTCTACGTATCAATGTCCTGTATTTAGGTAGGATTTAGTTCATGCCAATTGCTATGTTAAATTTGATAAGGATCATCTCTTGAGCCAGACTTCCTAGGGAGGGGGCTATTCAGTGTTTGCCATTGGTCAATCTTATAGCAAAAAGACTCAATGCTGAAATAATCGATATTTCTCTTTTGCTTCCACCAACTCATTAGATAAAGATAATTTTAGCTCCTCCTTCCCCCTTACAACATATTTTTAACTCTTCCCACCACAAACATTTGAACACCATCAAAAATAGTTGCACTAATTACCAAAATTAATAAGCGTCAAAATCCAGTTGGGCCTTGTTCTTTTGGATAAATTTTCTCCTAGTACCAAATTGGTCTTAAAATAGCATTATGGGGAATTCCCTGGTTGCCCAGTGGTTAGGACTTCACGCTTCAACCACAGGCTGCATGGGTTTGGTCCCTGGTCAGGGAACAAGGATCCTGCATGCCATATGTCATATAAAAAATAGTATTATGGCTTTCAAATTTTTGTAACAATGCTTTAGTGTACTAAAACAACTATATCTCGATAGAAAGGGCATGATAAAAGTTAATTTAATTTTTTGGACTGTTGTCACTCGTTATTAAGAAACCTAGAGTAGAACACTGAAAATTCCTTCTTGTGGAAATAAATGGCTTTCAGTCTTTCCCATTTTTCTCAGCATCAAACATACTAAAAATAAAATATTAAAAGCATCTGCATAGAAGGGATCATAAGAAGTCATCCAGTCCATACACATAAGGACTGCCTGTGAATTGTCCCAGAAGGATCATAATCAATTTTCTCTTAGTAAAGTCTCCAAAGAAGGAATATATAACCTCCCTTGATAATATGCTATTTCTTATTGTCCTAGATTTTGGGACTAAGATTGTGGAAATCTGGGTAACTGATGGTTATTTTTTACCTCTTTTTGTGCAGTGAAGAGAAAGATTAGTTTATTGAAGTTGTGGAAGCAAAAAAAGAATAGCTCTGTAGAATACATAGAGATCCACTTGTTTCAATTCAGCACATATTTCTACCTGCTGATAAAACATTCAGCTCTTAAAATAGGTCTAGTGGCTTTTATTCCCCCTCTTCTCTTCTACCTCTCTTTTTTTAAGAAGCCCTCTGGGCATTGTTCATGCCTATAGATTAGTACACTCTTAAGATCATGCCATAAAATAGTCCCATATACTGGTTATTTTGTGAGACTTGTGATTTATTGAATTTATGCTAATCTCAAAACAGCATCAGGATAAAAAATTTCATGAAAAAATAAACATATTAAAGTGAATAATTCCTAAAGTCCAAGTATTGGGCATTGTTCATTTATAAAAGTTTATGGTGTTATTAATGAAAAAAATATGGCATGGCTAATGTAAGACAGTTGCTCATAGTAGACTCTTATGATCCTTGGTATTTCTGTGGAGTCAGTTGCAACTTTTTTCATTTCTAATTTTATTAATTTGCATCATCTTCTTTTTTTCTTTTTTTCTTTTTTTTTTTTCTTGATGAGTCTGGCTAAAGGTTTATCAATTTTGTTTATTTTTCCAAAGAACTAGCTTTTAATTTCATTGATCTTTGCAACTGTTTTCTTTGTCTCTATTTCATTTATTTCTGCTCTGATTTTTATGATTTATTTTCCTTCTACTAACTTTAGGTTTCATTTGTTCTTCTTTCTCTAGTTGTTTTAGATGTAAGTTAGGTTATTTGAGGTTTCTCTTGTTTCTTCTTTTTAAAAAATTAATTTTGTTTTTATAATTGCTTTACAATCTTGTTTTGGTTTCTGCCATACATTAAGATGAATCAGCCATAGGTATATATATGGCCACTTCCTCTTGGACCTCCCATTCACCTCCCACCCCATCCCACTCCTCTGGTTTGTTACAGAGCCCTGGTTTGAGTTCCCTGAGTCATACAGCAAATTCCCATTTGCTATCTATTTTACATATGGTAGTGTATATGTTCCCATGTTACTCTCTGAATTTGTCCCACCTTCTCCTTCTCCCCCACCCCCATGACTTTAAGTCTGTTCTCTATGTCTGTGTCTCCAGTGCTGCCCTACAAATAGGTTCATCAGTACCATCTATCTAGATTCCACATACACATAAATTTATGATATTTGTTTTCCTCTTTCTGACTTACTTCACTCTGTATAATAGGCTCTAGGTTCATCCACTTTGTTAGAACTGACTCAAATATGTTCCTTTTTATGGCTGAGGGGCATATATTCCATTGTATATATGTACTGCAGCATCTTTACCCATTCATCTGTTGATGGACATCTAAGTTTCTTCATGTCTAATTACTGTAAATAGTGCTTCATGTCCTAACTATTGTAAATGGTGCTGCAGTGAACATTGGGATACATGTGCCTTTTTCAATTTTGGTTTCCTCAGAGTATATGCCTAGTAGGGGGATTGCTGGGTCATTTGGTAGTTTTAGGTTTTTTTTTTTTTTTTTTCCTATCAAATCTCCATTCTATCTTCTATGGTAGCTATATCAGTTCACATTCCCTCCAACAATGCACGAAGTTCCCTTTTCTCGGCACACTCTAGCATTTATTTTTTATTGATTTTTTCATGATGGCATTCTGACCAGTGTGTGCTGATATCTTATTGTAGTTTTCATTTGCATTTATCTAATAATGAGTGATCTTGAGCATCTTTTCATGTGTTTATTAACCATCTCTACGTCTTAGGTCTTTTGCCCACTTTTTGATTGGGTTCTTTGTTTTTCTGGTATTGAGTTGTAAGGGTGGCTTTTATATTTTGGAAATAAATCCTTTGTCAGTTGTTTCCTTTGCTCTTATTTTCTCACATTCTGGGAGTTGTCTTTTCACCTTGTTTATAATTTTCTTTGCTGTACAAGAACTTTTGAATTTAATTAGGTCTCACTTGTTTATTTTTATCTTTATTTCCATTATTCTCAGAGGTGAGTCATAAAGAATCTTGCTGTGATTTGTCATACAGTGTTCTGCCTTTGTTTTCCTCTACCAGTTTTATAGTTTTTGGTCTTACATTTAGGTCTCTGATCCATTTTGAGTTTGTCTTTGTGTATACTGTTAGGAAGTGTTCTAATTTCACTCTTTTGCACATAGCTGTCCAGTTTTCCAACTGCCACTTACTGAAGAGACTGTCTTTTCCCTATTGTATATTCTTGCCTCTTTTGTCATATAGGTGCCCATAGGTGTGTGGATAGAAATCTCTGGGCTTTCTATCTTGTTCCGTTGGTCTATATTTCTGTTTTTGTCCCAGTATCGTACTGTCTTAATAATTGTAGCTTTGTAATATAGTCTGAAATCAGGAAGGTGGATTCTTCCAGCTCCATTCTTCCTTCTCAAGATTGTTTGGGTATTTGGGGTCTTTTGTGTTTCCATTCGAATTGATAAATTTTTTGTTCTAGTTCTGTGAAAAATGCCATTGGTTATTTGAAAGGCATTGCCTTGAATCTGTAGTTTATCGAATTGTGAAATTTTTTGTTCTAGTTCTGTGAAAAATGCCATTGGTTATTTGAAAGGCATTGCCTTGAATCTGTAGTTTATATTTGGTAGTAGTCATTTTCACAATATTAATGCTTCCAACCCAGAAACATGGATTTTCTCTCCATCTGTTTATGTTGTCTTTGAGTGCTTTCATGAGTGTCTTATAGTTTTCTGTATACAACTCTTTTGTCTCCTTAGGTAGGTTTATTCCTAGGTATTTTATTCTTTTTGTTGCAATAGTATTGATTCCTTAATTTCTCTTTATGATTTCTTTTGTTAGTATGTAAGAATGGAAGTGATTTCTGTGTATTTATTTTGTATCCTGTGACTTTACTAAATTCACTGATTAGCTCTAAATTCTCTGATAGTATCATTAAGGTTTTTTATGTATTGTTTCATGTCATCTGCAAACAACTGAGAGTTTTATTTCTTCTTTTCCAATCTAAAATCCTTTCATTACTTTTTCTTCTCTGATTGCCATAGCTAGCCCCTCCAAAACTATGGTGAATAATAGTAGGAAGAGTAGGTGCCTTTATCTTCTTCCTGATTTTAGAGGGAATGCTTTCACTTTTTCACCATTGGGAAAAATGTTTGCTCTGGGTTTGTTATATAGGGCCTTTATTATGTTGAGGTAGGTTCTTTCTGTGGCAATTTTTTGAGGAGTTTTCATCACAAATGGGTGCTTAATTTTGTCAAAAGCTTTTTCTGCATCTGTTGAGATGATCATATGGCTTTATCTTTTAATTTGTTAATATGGTGTATCACATTGATTCAGTTTAGTCACTCAGTCATGTCCGACTCTTTGAGACTCCATGGACTGCAGCACGCCAGGCTTCCCTGTCCATTACCAACTCCCGGAGTCTACTCAAACTCACGTCTGTCACATTGGTAATGCCATCTAACCATCACATCCTCTGTCATCCCCTTCTCCTTCTGCTTTCAATCTTTCAATCTTTCCCAGTATCAGGTCTTTTCCAATGAGTTGGTTCTTCGCACCAGGTGGCCAAAGTGTTGGAGTTTCAGCTTCACCATCAGTCCTTCCAATGAATATTCAGGACTGATGTCCTTTAGGATTGACTGGTTGAATTTCCTTGCAGTCCAAGGGACTCTGAAAAGTCTCCTCCAACACCACAGTTCAAAAGCATCAATTCTTTGGCACTCAGCTTTCTTTATAGTCCAACTCTCACATCCATATATGACTACTGGAAAAACCATAGCTTTGACTAGATGGACCTTTGTTGGTAAAGTAATGTCTGCTTTTAAATATGCTGTCTAGGTTGGTCATAGCTTTTCTTCCAAGGAAACATTGATTGATTTGTGTATATTGCAGAGTCCTTTTATCCCAGGGATAAACTTGACTTGATCATGATATATAGTCTTTTTAATGTGCTGTTGGATTTTGTTGGCTAGAATTTTGTTGAGGATTATTGTATATGTGTTCATCAGAGATATTGGCTTGTAATTTTCCTTTTTGTGTGATGTCTTTGGTTTTGGTATCAGGGTGACAGTGCCCTTGTAGAATGAGTTTGAAAATATTTCTTCATCTGCAATTTTTTGAAAGAGTTTCAGAAGAATAGGCTTTAGCTCTTCTCTAAAATTCAGCTGTGAAGCCATCTGGCCATGGGCTTTTGTATTTTGGGAGATTTTTTACCACAATTTTTATTCCATTGCTTATATTTGGCTTGTTCACAATTTCTATTTCTTCCTGGTTCAGTCATGGAAGGTTGAATTTTTCTAGGAATCTGTCCATTTTTTCCAGGTTGTCTATTTTGCATTTAGTTGCTCATGATAGTCTTTTATGATTGTTTGTATTTCTGCATTGTCTGTTGTACCTCTCCATTTTAATTTCTTTTTAAAATTATTTTTTGTTCATTTGATTCTTCTCCCATTTTTTCTTGATGAATCTGGCTAATGGTTTGTCAATTTTATATTCTCAAAGAATCAGCTTTTAGTTTTATTAATCTTTACTATTGTTTCCTTCGTTTCTTTTTCATTTATTACTGATCTCATCTTCATAATTTCTTTCTTCCTACAAATTTTGGATTTTTTTTGTTTGTTTTTTCCAATTGTTTTAAATGTAAAGGTAGGTTGTCTATTCGATGTTATTATTGTTTCTTGAGGTAGGATTGTCTTGCTATAAATGTCCATCTTAGAACTGCTTTTGTTGCATCCTAAAGGTTTTGGGTCATCGTGTTTTTGTCATTATTTGTTTCTAGGAATGTTTTCCAATTCCTTTTTTATTTCTTCAGTGTCCTGTTTATTATTTAGAAACGTATTGTTTAATCTCCATGTGACTGTTTTTAAGAGGTTTTTTTTTTTTCCCTATAATTGATACCTAGTCTCAGCATCATGGTCAGAAAAGATGCTTGATATGATTTCAATTTTCTTAAATTTACTGAGGCTTAATTTGTGGCCCCAAATGTGGTCTGTCTTGGAGAATGTTCCATGTACACTTGTAAAGAAGGCATATTCATCTGCATTTGGATGGAATGTCATGAAGATATCAATTAGATCCACCTGCTCTAATGTGTCATTTAAGGCTTATGCTTCCTTATTAATTTTGTTTTCATGATCTGTCCATTGGTGTAAGTGAGGTGTTAAAATCCCCTAATATTATTGTGTTTCTCTCAATTTTCCCTTTTATGTCTGTTAATTTTTGCTTTATGTATTGAGGTGCTTGTATGTAGGATACATAAATAATTAAGTAAAAAATAAACAATTGTTATGTCTTCTTCTTGGATCTCTTGATCATTGTGTACCTTCTGTCTTTGTTTCTTACAATATTCTTTATTTTAAGATCTACTTTATCTGATATGAGAATTTTCACTCTGGCTTCTTTTTGATTTCCATTTGGATGGAATTTATTTTTTCATCCTTTTACTTTCACATATGTGTCTCTAGGTCTGAAGTGGGTTTCTTGTAGACAGCATATATATGAGTCTTGTTTTTGTATCCATTCAACCAGTCTGTCTTTTTTGGTAAGACTGTTTAATCCATTTACATTTAAAGTAATCATATATATATATATATATACATATATATATATATATATATATATATTCGTATTGGCATCTTCTTAATTATTTTGTTTTTGTAGGCCCTTTCCTTCTCTTGTCCCTTTCACATTTGTTGCAAAGCTCATTTGTTGTTGCTAAATACTCTTAATTTTTGCTTGTCTATAAAGCTTTTGATTTCTCCATCGATTTTGAATAAGATCCCTGGCGAGTAACCTTGGTTGTAGATTTTCCCCTTTCAGTACATTAAATATATCCTGCCATTCCCTACTGGCCTGCAGAGTTTCTGCTGAAAGATCAGCTGTTAAGCATATGGGGTTTCCCTTGTATGTTATTTGTTGCTTTTCCCTTGCTGCATTTGATATTCTCACTTTGTATTTATTTTTTTTAGTTTTATTAGCGTGTGTCTCTGCATGTTTCTCTTTAGGTTTATCCTGTATGGGATGCTCTGTGCTTCTTGGACTTGATTGACTCTTTCCTTTCCCATGTTGGGGAAATTTTCAAAGATAATCTCTTCAAAAATTTTCTGAGACCCTTTCTTTTTCTCTTCTTCTTCTGGGATCTCTATATTTCAAATATTGGTGTGTTTAGTATTGTTCCATAGATCTCTGAGACTATCTTTAAGTCTTTTCATTCGTTTTCCTTTATTTGCTCTTCAGCAATTATTTCCACCATTCTATCTTCCAGTTCACTTATCTGTTCTTCTGCATCAGTTATTCTGCTGTTGATTCCTTCTAGAGTATTTTTAATTTTTAGTAATGATGTTGTTTGTCTCTATTCTTTCTTTTTTTTCTAGATTCTTGTTAAATGTCTTAATTGATTCTTATATTTCCTCCATTCTATTTTCAAAGTTTTAGATCATTTTTTACTATCATTATTCTGAATTATTTTTCACATAGTTTGCCTATTTCCTCTTCTTCATAAGATCTTGTGAATTTCTACCTTGTTTAATTTTTCTTTAGTATAATATTTGTTTAATATTTCTCTGTCTTTTCATTTTTTCCAACTAACTGTGTTTGAGGGCTTCTTTTTCTAGGCCTTATGGTCATATGGCTTCATCTTTTCAGTTTCTGCTTTCAGTGGGTAAAGTTGGTCCAGTGGTTTGTGTAGGCTTCTTGTTGGGAGTGATTTGTGCCTGCATTCTGGTGGGAGGAGGGTTTTTTTTTTTTTCTCTCTCTGTTGGGCAGGGTTCTATCAGGTGGTTGATTTGGGGGTGTTTGTTAGTATACTGTCTGCTGATGATTATGTTTATGTTTTTGTTTTGCTTGTTGTTTGGGTGAGGTGTCCTGCACTGGATGCTGCTGGAAGTTGGTGATGCCAGGTCTTGTATATAGGTGGAGACCTTTGTGGGAGTACTCATTAATTAATACTCCCTGGGGTTAGAAGTTCTCTGGCCATCTAGGGCCCTGAACTTAATGCTCCCACTTCAAAGGCTCAGGTCATATCTCTTTCAGGGGACTGAAATTCCACAAATTGTTATAGAATTAAAGTGGATTAAACAGACACACAACACACATAAACAAAATGAGAAGAAGCAAAAGATGAACTGAAGCAAATGGTAAATTTAAAATTAAATACTAACAAAAACAGTGGAATACACTAGCACACATGTTGTGTTGTACTTAGTTTCTCAGTTGTGTCTGATGCTTTGTGACCCCCATGGCGTGTAGCCTGCCAGGCTCCTTTGTCCATGGGGATTCTTCAGGCCAGAATACTGGAGTGGGTAGCCTTTCTCTTTTCTAGGGGATCTTCCCAAACCAGGGAGCAAACTGAGGTCTCCCACATTGTAGGTGGATTCTTTACCTTTTGAGCCACCAAGGAAGCCAAAGAATACAGGAGTGGGTAGCCTATCCCTTCTCCAGGGATCTTTCTTGACCCTGGAATTGAACCGGGGTCTCGTGCATTACAGGCAGATTGTGTGCCAGCTGACACACACATACACACAAACAAAACCACAGCATTCCAAAGAAAAGAAAGTACAAGAATGTGACTTGAGAAGCAAAGGAAACCAAATGTTATATCAACCAATTAAAAACAGAACTAACTAAAATGCAAATCAGGAAACAAAAATGGAGTGCCAACTGGGGAATTAAGCAAAGAGAACAAACTAACATGTTGAAAAAGAGAAATAGAAGAAAAGAAAAGCAAAATAATCTAGAAAAGCAAAGTTAAATAGAAGTGTATAAAAAAGATTTATATATATTAAACAATAACTATAGCAAGAAAAGAATAACAAGAAAAACAATAGAAAAACAAAACAAAGGAAAAACCCCACAGAACTGCAAAAGGCCAACATAGAGGCAGCAGTATGTAAAGGAAGTAAAAAGATTGGTTAAAAAAATAAAATTCCAAAAGATTAAATAGTTAATAGTAATAATGAAATTAACAACCTCAACAGAGGGGAAAAAAAATAATAACACAGAGCCAACTACAGAACAAATCAAAAAATAATGATAATATATGTTTTTCTCAGATTTCAGCTGTCAACATCGTTTCCCTCATTGTGAGTCACAGTCCATCTTTGCCTCCCTAGGATGCCCTCCAATACTGGGCTGGTCTCCTGACCTGCTATGCAGATAGCTCAGACTCTAATCTGGCCCTTCTCCTGCATATTGTTGCCTCCAATGTCCACAGCTGCCAGAGCTAGTGTGTTTTCTTTTGTGGGAGCTCTCATTGTCCTTTTATATATTCCATAGACACAGAGTCTGCCTAGTTTCTCGTGTGGATTTAACCTGTAGCTGGTACAACTTGTGGGAAGGTTTTCAATCCTCTTCCTCAGCTACACTGCCCCTGGGGTTCAAATGTGGTTTTATTCCCACCTCTCCATGTGGATCGCCCACAGGAGTTTGCTCTTGAGGCTGCCCTGGAGGACTTGGTCTGCCCTGATGAGGACTGCATGTGGAGATGGTGCAGCTGCTTAGATCACAGGGACCCTGGTAATACCAGATATACAGGAGATATGGTGCTCTTAGAGTTTTTTCCCTAGCCTCTGGCAAGTCTCGCCCAGTGAAGATTGAGCATGGAAGTGGTGTATTTGCTTCTATTGCAGGGACCCTGGGTGGCACCAAGTGTGTAGGGATGCTGGCCGTCTCAGCCACAAAAGCTATGGTGCTATTACAGTCTTTTTCTAGCCTCTGGCAGTTGGTATTCAAAAGACCTTTGTGGCTGGTCCTTTTCTGTTACCTGGCATGTCAGGCACTTAAAGGGCCCACCAGGCTCAGGTCCTTTTCTGTTCCTTGGAGCATCAGGCAATTAATGCACCCCTTCCCCGGCTTGGGAACTTCTCTATTGCTTGGCATGTTAGACAATTGAAGGGCCACCCTCTCTGGGGTCTTTCTCTATTGGTCAGTGCTGGCATGTGGGGTGATAGAGGTTACAGTGATGGCTCCATCCCCTGTGCATGATTCAGCATTATTGCCTTATGTCTATGGCTGCTCTGATTTCTTCCAACTCATTCCCCACCATGATCTCCTCCCTCACGTCCCCTCGGGCCTTCTTCCCAAAGTCAACAGCAGACCTCACCCTGGGATTGCTCTCCAATTCCTATGCCCAAGCTCCCAGCCTCCACACATTCCAGGGTATTTACATCCCTGTCCAGGGTTCATAGAACTGTGGCAAGGATTGTCTGTGTGGTTCTCATTCCATTTAGACTGTCACAGATCAGCTGATGCACTCTTCAGCAGCTTCAAATTCTTCTCCAGGTTCCCAGACAATTGCCCCAATGTAGGGATCTGACCCCTGATTCAATTTCCCCACCCCCTGGGTGCAGGTTTAGTCCTGATTAGCTCACTCTCCTCTTTTTCATCTGCTTCCTTTGTCCTACTGAATTTTTCGCGAATCTATAAACTCCTTTCAAGTGGTCAGGGACTGCTGCCCACTCGCAGCTGGTATTCTATGAGATCGTCTGTGTCTGAAGATGTATTCCTAATGCATATGTGGAGAGAGATCCACATACACCTACTCTTCCACCATCTTGTCCTCTCTCCTTTTCTTGTTTTGTGAGGTAAGATTGTAGTGTTACAAACTTCCCTCTTACAAGTGCTTTTTGTAGATTACCATGTCCATGGATTGGAAGAACCAATATTGTCAAAATGACTATACTACCCAAGGCAACCTACAGAGACAATGAAATCCATATCAAATTACCAATGGCATTTTTCATAGAGCTAGAACAAAACACCTAAAAATTTGTATGGAGACACAAATGACCTGGTATAGCCAAAGCCATCTTGAGAAAGAAAACAGAGCTGGAGGAATCAGGTCCCTGACTTCACACTCTACTACAGATCTACAGTCATCAAAACAATGTAGTACTGGAAGAAAATAGAAATATAGATCAATGGAACAAGAAAGCAAACTCAGAAATAAGCCCATGTACCTATGATCAAATCATCTATGACAAAGAAGGTATGACTATACAATGTTGGAAAGATTGTTTTAACAAATGGTGCTTGGAAAACTGAACAACTACCTGTAAAAAAAATTAGATTATTGTTTAATTCCATACACACAAAAAAACTTGAAATAGATTAAAGACCTCAATATGAGCCCAGACACTGTAAAACTCCTAGAGGAAAACAAGCAGAACACTCTGTGACATGAATCACAGCAATATATTTTTCAATCCATTTCGCAGAAAATGGGAATAAAAACCAAACAAATGGGACCTACTTAATCTCAAAAGCTTTTGCACAGCAAAAGAAACAATAAACAAAAAGACAACCCACAGATTGGGAGAGAATATTTGCAAATGATGTAAGTGACCAATAAAGGATTGGTCTCCAAAATTTACAGACATCTTATGATGCTTAACAGCATCAAAACAAACAACCCACTTAAAAAACGGGCAGAAGACCTAAATAGACATTTCTCTAAAGAAGACCTCCAGATGGCCAGTAGGCACATGAAAAGATGTTCAACATTGCTAATCATTAGAAAAATGCAAATCAAAACTACAATGGGCTATCACTTCACAGCAGGCAGAATGGCTATCATCAGAAAATCTACAATAAATGCTGGAAAGGGTGTGGAGAGAAGGCGACCCTTTTATTTGTTGGTGGGAATGTAAATTGGTATAGCCACTCCAAAGAACAGATTGGAAATTCTGTAAAAACCTAAAAACAGAGCTACCATATGACCCTGAAACCCCACTCCTGAGTATATATCTGGAAAATAACATGATACAAACAGATAAATGCACCCGCAGTGTTCATTGCAACACTGTTTACAGTCACCATGACATGGTAGCAACCTAAATGTCCATTGACAGAGGAATGGATAAAGAAGATGTGGTGCATCCAGTTCAGTTCAGTCGCTCAGTCGTGTCCGACACTCTGCGACCCCATGAATCGCAGCATGCCAGGCCTCCCTGTCCATTACCAACTCCCAGAGTTCACTCAAACTCATGTCCATCGAGTCAGTGATGTCATCCAGAAATTTCATCCTCTATTGTCCCCTTCTCCTCCTGCCCCCAATCCCTCCCAGCATCAGAGTGTTTTCTAATGAGTCAACTCTTCACATGACGTGTCCTTTGTTGTTCAGAAGCTCTTAATTAGCTTACATGCAGAGTACATCACATGAAATGCCAGCCTGGAGGAAAGCCCAAGTTGGAATCAAGATTGCCGGGAGAAATATCAATAACTTCAGATATGTAGATGACAACACACCTACGGCAGAAAGCAAAGAACTAAAGAGCTTCTTGATGAAAGTGAAAGAGGAGAGTGAAAAAGTTGGCTTAAAACTTAACATTCAGAAAACTAAGATCATGGCAACTGATCCCATCACTTCATGGCAAATATATGGGGAAACAATGGAAACAGTGATAGATGTTTCTTTTTTGGGGGGAGGCCTCCAAAATTACTGAAAATGGTGACTGCAGCCATGAAATTAGAGGACGCTTGCTCATTGGAAGAAAAACTAAGACAAACCTAGACAGCATATTAAGAAACAGAGACATTACTTTGCCAAAAATGTCCATTTAGTCAAATCTGTAGTTTTTCCAGTAGTCATGTATGGATGTGAGAGTTAAACTGTAAAGAAAGCTGAGCACTGAAGAATTGTTTCCTTTGAACTGTGGTGTTGGAGAAGACTCTTGAGAGTCCCTTGAACAGCAAGGAGATCCAACCAGTTCATACTAAAGGAAATCAGTCCTGAATATTTATTGGAAGGACTGATGCTGAAGCTGAAACTCCAATATTTGATGCAAAGAACTGACTCGTTAGAATAGACCCTGATGTTATGAAAGATTGAATTTAGGAGGAGAAGGGGGCCACAGAGGATGAAATAGTGGGTCATTGACTCAATGGACAGGAATTTGAGCAAGCTCCAGGAGTTGGTGAGGGTCAGGGAAGCCTGGCATGCTGAAGTCCATGGGGTCTCAAAGAGTCAGACAGGATTGAGCGACTTAATTGAACTGATTACAACAATAAGCTTAGTGAATATCCATAATCTCATGTGGAATCAAAATTAATGAAATAGAAAAAAAATGATTTCTCTGAGAAGAGAACTCTTAGCGTTTAATGTCTTAACAACTTTCATATATAATATATAGCTATGTTATTCATACTTTTAGTTGTATTACATTATGTTCCTAGTACTCATTTATCTTACAACTGAAAGTTTCTACTTTTTGACTGCTGCTGCTGCTAAGTCACTTCAGTCGTATCTGATTCTGTGCCACCCCATAGACGGCAGCCTACCAGGCTCCCCCGTCCCTGGGATTCTCAAGGCAAGAGCACTGGAGTAGGTTGCCATTTCCTTCTCCAATGCATGAAAGTGAAAAGTTAAAGTCGCTCAGTTGTGTCCGACCCTCAGCGATCCCATGGACTGCAGCCTTTAGGTTCCTCCATCCATGGGATATTTCCAGGCAAGAGTACTGGAGGGGGGTGCCATTGCCTTCTCCGACTTTTTGACTACCTTTATCCATTTCTTCCTCCTTCCAACCTCTGCCTCTGGTAAACACAGATCTGATCTCATTTTCAGTGTTAGTTTGTTTAGTTTTGAAGTATAATTGACCTATGACACTATGCTATTTCCTGGTATGCAGCACAGTAATTCAGTATTTCTATATGTTTCAAAATGATCACCATGATAATGTCTAGATACCCTCTATCACCATACAAAGATATTACATAGTCGTGTCCGATTTTTTTGCAACCCCATGGACTGTAGCCTACCAGGCTTCTCCGTCCATGGGATTCTCCAGGCAAGAGTACTGGAGTGGGTTGCCACTTCCTTCTCCAGGGAATCTTCCCAACCCAGGGATTGAAACAGGGTCTCCTGCATTCCACGCAGACACTTTAACCTCTGAGCCACCAGGGAAGCCCAGATATTAATTACATAATAATTGACTATATTCCCCACACTGTACTTTTCATACCCTTAATTCATTTATTTTGTAACTGAATTTTCCTACCTCTTAATCTCCCACACCTATTTCTCTCCTCCCCAGCTTTCCCTCCTCTCTGCCTCTTTGTTTTCTTTATCTGTGACTTTATTTCTCTTTCATTATGTTTGTTCATTTGCTTTTTAGATTGATATTTAGATGAAATCGTATATTATTTGAGTTTTTCTGTCTGACATTTCATTTAGCACAATACCTTCTAGGTTCATTCATGTTGTTACATATGGCAAGTTTGCATTTTTTCTTATGGCTGAGTACTATTCCAGTGTGTATATATGTCACATCATTTTTATCCATTCATCTATTGGTGGACACTTAGGTTGTTTCCATCTCCTGACAATTATAAATAATGCTTCAGTGAGTATGGGGGTGTATATCTTTTCAAATTAGTCTGTTCATTTTCTTTGGCTAAGTATCCAAGAATGCAATTGCTGGATTATATGTGTTGTGCTGTGCTGTGCTTAGTCTCTTAGTTGTGTCCAACTCTTTGTGCTTCCATGGAGTCATGCCAGGCGCCTCTGTCCATGTAATTCTCCAGGCAAGAATACCAGAGTGGATTGCCATGCCTTCCTCCAGAGGATCTTCCCAACTCAGGGATCAAACCCAGGTCTCTTGCATTGAAAGGTGAATTCTTTACTGTCTGAGTTACCAGGGAAGTCATGGTAGTTCTATTTTTAATATTTTAAGAAAACTCAGAATTATTTTGAGTAGTGACAGCACCAATTTATATTCCCAAAGTTATTTGCATGAGATTTTCCTTTCTGCACATCCTTGCCAATACTTGTTATTTGTGGTCTTTTGGATAATAACCATTCTAACAGGTGTGAGGTGATATTGGTTTTGATTTCCCTGATGGTTAGTGATGTTGAGCATCTTTTCATGTGCCTGTCTATGTGTATGTTTCTTCTTGGGAAAAATTGTCTACTCTGGTCATCTGCTGATTTGTAATCAGCTTTTCTTTTTTTGATGTTGAGGTGTTTCAGTTTATTGTGTATTTTATACATTAACACTTCACTGGCTATACTGTTTGTAATCTCCCATTAGGTAGGCAGATTTTCATTTTGTTTAGTTTCCTTCACTGTGCAAGAAGCTTTTTAGTTTAACTTAGTCCCATTTGTTTATTTTTGCTTTTCTTTCCCTTGCCTGAAGAGACATATCTAAAAAATTCTGCAAAGACTGATGTCAAAGAGCATATTGCCTATACTTTTCTCATAGAAGTTTTATGGTTTCAAGTCTTAAATTTAAGCCTTTAATCCATTTTGAGTTTATTTTTGTATACGATGTGAGAAAATAGTTTGGTTTCCTTCTTTTGCATGTAGCTATACAGTTTTACCAGCACCATTTATTGAATAGACTTTCTTTTCCCCCATTGTATATTATTGCCTTTTTATCATAGGTTAATAGACCATTTAATGTGCTCCTTTCTGGTCTCTCAGTTTGGTTCCAAAAATCAATTTGTCTGCTTTTGTACTGGTACCATACTGTTTTGAATACTGTAGCTTTATAGTGTAGTTTGAAATCAGAGGTTTTGGTACCTCCAGCTTTGTTTTTCTTTCTCAATATTGTTTTGGCTATTTGGGTTCTTTTGTTTCCATAGAAATTATAGAATTATTTGTTTTAGTTCTGTGAAAAATAACATTAGTATTTCGGTAGGGACTGTACTGAGTATGTAGATCACCTTAGATAGTATCTTCATTTTAACAATACTAATTCTTCCAGTTTGTGGACACAGTGTATCTTTCCATCTGTTTTGTCATCTTCAATTTCTTTTATCAGTGTCATAGTTTTCTGAGCACAGGTCTTTTATCTTACTTAGGTTTATTAGATATTTTATTTTATTTTTTGATGTGATGGTAAATGGGATTGCTTTCTTAATTTTTCAGATATTTGGTTTTTAATGTATAAAAATATAATAGATTTCTATATATTAATTTTGTGTCCTGCAACTTTAACATCTTCATTGATGAGTTGTAGTAGTTTTAGGGTGACATCTGTATAATTTTCTATATGTAGTATCATGCCATCTGTAAACAGTGACAATTTTGCTACTTTCTTACCAATGTGGATTCTCATTTCTTTTAATTAATTCACTTTAATTAAAGGATACTTATTTTACAATATTGTGGTGGTTTCTGCCATACATTGAAACGAATCAGCCGTGGATGCATATGTGTCCCCCCATCCTGAAACCCCTCTCACCTCCCTCCTTATCCCATCACTCAGGGTTGTCTCAGAGCAGGGCTTTGAGTGCCCTGCTTCATGGATTGAACTTCCACTGGTCAAGTATTTTCATATGATAATATACATGATTCAGTGCTATCCTCTCAAATCATCCCACCCTCGTCTTCTCCCACATAGTCCAAAAGTCTGGTTCTTTTCATCTGTATCTATTTTGCTGCCTTGCATATAGGATCATCATAACTGTCTTTCTAAATTCCATATATGTGTTAATATTCTGTATTGGTGTTTCTCTTTCTGACTTACTTCACTCTGTATAATATGCTCCAATTTGATACACCTCATCAGAACTGACTCAAATGCATTCTTTTTTTATAGCTGAGTAATACTACATTGTGTACATGTACCATACTTCCTTATCCATTTGTCTGTCGATGGACATCTAGGTTGCTTCCATGTCCTGGCTATTGTAAACAGTGCTGCAGTGAACCTTGGGGTACATGTGTCTCTTTCAGTTCTGCTTTCCTTGGTCTGTATGTCCAGCAGTGGGATTGCTAGGTTGTATAGCAGTTCTGTTTCCAGTTTTTTAAGGAATGTTTTCCATAGATGCTGTACAAGTTTGCATTCCCACTAACAGTGTAAGAGGGTGCCCTTTTCTCTACACCGTCTCCAGCATTTATTGTATGTTGACTTTTTGATGGCGGCCATTCTGACTGGTGTGAGATGATATCCCATTGCGGTTTTGATTTGCATTTCTCTAATAATGAGTGATGATGAGCATCTTTTCATGTGTTTGCTAGCCATCTGTATGTCTTCTTTGGAGAAATGTCTGTTTAGTTCTTTGGCCCATTTTTGATTGGGTTGTTTGTTTTTCTGGTATTGAGCTGCATGAGCTTCTTGTATATATTGGAGATTCTTTCTTGTCTCATTTGCTATTATTTCTCCCATTTCTCCCCTTTCTGCTATTATTTTCACCTTGCTTATAGTTTCCTTCATTGTGCAAAAACTTTTAAGTTTAATTAAATCCCATTTATCTTTATTTCCATTGCTCTGAAAGGTGGGTATTAGAGGATCTTGCTGTGACTTATGTCAGAGAGTGCTCTGCCTATGTTTCCCACTAAGAGGTTAATAGTTTCTGGTTTTACATTTAAATCTTTAATCCATTTGAATTTATTTTTGTGTATGGTGTTAGAAAGTGCTCCAGTTTCATTCTTCTACAGATAGTTGACCCGTTTTCCCAGCACCACTTGTTAAAGAGATTGTCTTTTCTCCATTATATATTTTTGCCTCCTTTGTCAAAAATAAGGTATTCATAGGTGTGTGAGTTTATCTCTGGGCTTTCCATTTTGCTTCATTGATCTATAATTCTGTCTTTCTTCCAGTACCATACTGTCTTGATGACTGTAGACTAGTCATATAGTCTGAAGTCAGGCAGGTGGATTCCTCCAGTTCCATTATTCTTTCTCAAGACTGATTTGGCTATTTGAGTTTTTGTTTTGTTTTGTTTTTGTTTTTCCAAACAAATTGTGAAATTTGTTGTTCTAGTTCTCTGGAAAATTGTTAGCTTGATAGGAATTTCATTGAATCTATCGCTTGCTTTGGGTAGTATACTCATTTTCACGGTATTGATTCTTCCAATCCATGAACATGATGTATTTTTCTCCATCTATTTGGGTCATCTTTGATTCTTTCATCAGTGTTGTATAGTTTTCTATATATCAGTCTTTTTTTTTTTTCTTTAGGTAAATTTGTTCCTAAATATTTTATTTTTTTGTGGCAATGGAGAATAACATTGTTTGCTTTATTTCTCTTTCTGGTTTTTACTATTATTATTATTAGTGTATAGGCAAATTGGAAGTGGTCAAAAAAGAGATGGCAAGGGTGAACGTTGACATTCTAGGAATCAGCAAACTAAAATGGACTGGAATATAACCAATTCCAAGGCAAACCATTCAATATCCCAGTTATCCACATCTATGCCCCAACCAGTAACACTGAAGAAACTGAAGTTGAACGGTTTTATGAAGACCTACAAGACCTTTTAGAACTAACACCCAAAAAAGATGTCCTTTTCATTATAGGGGCCTGGAATGCAAAAGTAGGAAGTCAAGAAACACCTGGAGTAACAGGCAAACTTGGCCTTGGAATGCAGAATGAAGCAGGGCAAAGACTAATAGAGTTTTGCCAAGAAAATGCACTGGTCATAGCAAACACCCTCTTCCAACAACACAAGAGAAGACTCTACACATGGACATCACCAGATGATCAACACCAAAATCAGATTAATTATATTCTTTGCAGGCAAAGATGGAGAAGCTCTATACAGTCAACAAAAACAAAACTGGGAGCTGACTGTGGCTCAGATCATGAACTCCTTATTGCCAAATTCAGACTGAAATTGAAGAAAGTAGGGAAAACCGCTAGACCATTCAGGTATGACTTAAATCAAATCACTTATGATTATACAGTGGAAGTGACAAATAGATTTAAGGGCCTAGATCTGATAGATAGAGTGCCTGATGAACTATGGAATGAGGTTTGTGACATTGTACAGGAGACAGGGATCGAGACCATCCCCATGGAAAATAAATGCAAAAAAGCAAAATGGCTGTGTGGGGAGGCCTAACAAATAGCTGTGAAAAGAAGAGAGGCAAAAAGGAAAGGAGAAAAGGAAGGATATAAGCATCTGAATTCAGAACTCCAAAAAATAGCAAGAAGAGATTTAAAAAAAAGCCTTTTTCAGTGATCAATGCGAAGAAATAGAGTAAAACAACAGAATGGGAAAGACTACAGATCTCTTCAAGAAAATTAGAGATTCCAAGGGAACATTCCATGCAAAGTTGGGCTCAATAAAGGACAGAAATGGTATGGACCTAACAAAAGGAGAAAATATTAAGAAGGGGTGGCAAGAATACACAGAAGAACTGTACAAAAAAGATCTTCATGATCCAGATAATCATGATGATGTAATCACTAATCTAGAGCCAGACATCTTGGAATGTGAAGTCATGTGGGCCTTAGAAAGCATCACTATGAACAACGCTAGTGGAGGTGATGGAATTCCAGTTGAACTCTTTCAAATCCTGAAAGATGATGCTGTGAAAGAGCTGCACTCAATATGCCAGCAAATTTGGAAATCTCAGCAGTGGCCACAGGACTGGAAAAGGTCAGTATTCATTCCAATCCCAAAGAAAGGCAATGCCAAAGGATGCTCAAAGTACCGCACGATTGCACTCATCTCAAATGCTAGTAAAGGAATGCTCAAAATTCTCCAAGCCAGGCTTCAGCAATACATGAACCGTGAAATCCCTGATGTTCTAGCTGGTTTTAGGAAAGGCAGAGGAACCAGAGATCAAATTGCCAACATCCACTGGATCATGGAAAATGCCAGAGAGTTCCAGAAAAACATCTGTTTCTGCTTTATTGACTATGCCAAAGCCTTTGACTGTGTGGATCACAATAAACTGTGGAAAATTCTGAAAGAGATGGGAATACCAGACCACCTGACCTCCCTCTTGAGAAATCTGTATGCAGGTCAGGAAGCAACAGTTAGAACTGGACATGGAACAACAGACTGGTTCCAAATAGGAAAAGGAGTATGTCAAGGCTGTATATTGTCACCCTGGTTATTTAACTTCTATGCAGAGTACATCATGAAAAATGCTGGACTGGAAAAACACAAGCTGGAATCAAGATTTCTGGGAGAAATACCAATAACCTCAGATATGCAGATGACACCACCCTTATGGCAGAAAGTGAAGAGGAGCTAAAACGCCTCTTGATGAAAGTGAAAGAGGAGAGCGAAAAAATTGGCTTAAAGCTCAACATTCAGAAAACGAAGATCATGGCATCTGGTCCCATCACTTCATGGGAAATAAATGGGGAAACAGTGGAAATAGTGTCAGACTTTACTTTTTTGGGCTCCAAAATCAATGCAGATGGTGATTGCAGCCATGAAATTAAAAGACACTTACTCCTTGGAAGAAAAGTTATGACCAACCTGGATAGTATATTGAAAAGCGGAGACATTACTTTGCTGACTAAGGTCCGTCTAGTCAAGACTATGGTTTTTCCTGTGGTCATTTATGGATGTGCGATTTGGACTGTGAAGGAGGCTGAGCACCGAATTATTGATGCTTTTGAACTGTGGTGTTGGAGAAGAAACTTGAGGGTCCCTTGGACTGCAAGGAGATCCAACCAGTCCATTCTGAAGGAGATCAACCCTGGGATTTCTTTGGAAGGAATGATGCTAAAGCTGAAGCTTCAGTACTTTGGCCACCTCATGCAAAGGGTTGACTCATTTTAAAGGATTCTTATGCTGGGAGGGATTGGGGGCAGGAGGAGAAGGGGATGGCCGAGGATGAGATGGCTGGATGGCATCACGGACTCGATGGACATGAGTCTGATTGAACTCCAGGAGATGGTGATGGACAGGGAGGCCTTGTGTGCTGTGATTCATGAGTTCACAAAGAGTCGGACACGACTGAGCGACTGAACTGAACTGAACTGAACTGGTAGAAATGTGAGGGATTTCTGTGTATTAATTTTATATCCTGCAAATTTACTATTTTCTTTGGTTACCTCTTGTAATTTTCTGGTTGTTTCTTTAGGGTATTTTATGTAGAGGATCATGTCATCTGCAAAGAGTGAGTTTTTCTTTTCCACTCTGGATTCTTTTATTTCTTTTTCTTCCGTGATTGTTGTAACTAGGACTTCCAATACTATGTTGATTAGCAGTGCTCAGAGTGTGCACCGTTGTCTTCTTCCTGATTTTATAGGACATGCTTTCAATTTTTTTACCATTCAGGATAATGTTGGCTGTTTCCTTTGTTGTATATAGGTTTTATTACGTTGAGGTTGTTCCTTCTATGCCTGCTTTCTGGGGAGTTTTTATCATAAATGGATGTTGAACTTTGTCAAGAGTCTTTCTCTACCTCTATTGTGATAATCATATGGTTTTTATCTTTCAATTTGTTAATATTATGTATCACATTGATTGGTTTGTGAATATTAGAAAATACTTGCATCCCTGGGATAAAGTCCAGCTGGTCATGATGTATGATCTTTTTAATATGTTGTTGGATTCTGTTTGCTAGAATTTTGTTGAGAATTTTTGCATCTGTGTTCATAATTGCTATTGGCCTGTAGTTTTGCTTCTTGTGGCATCTTTGTCTTGTTTGGTTTCCAGGGTGATGGTGGCCACAAAGAGTGAGTTTGGGAGTTTACCTTCCTCTACAATTTACTGGAAGAGTTTGAGTAGGATAGGTGTTAGATCTTCTCTAAAGTTTTTGTTAGAATTCACCTGTGAAGCCATCTGGTCCTGTTTTTTTTGTTTTTGTTTTTTTCTTGGAAGGTTTTTGAGTGCAGTTTGGATTTCCATGATTGTGACTTGTCTGTTTGGATTTTCTATTTCTTCTTGGTTCAGATTTGGAGGTTTATGCTTTTCTAAGAATTTGTCTATTTCTTCCAAGTTGTCCTTTTTTTTTTTGCCACATAGTTGCTGATAGTAGTCTCTTATGATCCTTTATATTTCTGTGTTGTTTGTTGTAATTTTTCCATTTTCATTTCTAATTTTAATGATTCAATTCTCTCTTTTTTTCTTGATGAATCTTGATAATGGTTTCTCTTTTATTTATCTTCTCAAAGAATCAGCTTTTAGTTTTGTTGATCTTTGTTGTAGTGTCCTTCGTTTTTCATTTATTTTGGCTCTGATTTTTATGACTTCTTTCCTTCTACTAACTTCGGGATTCTTTATTTTTCTCTTTTTCTAGCTACTTTAAGTGTCAAGTTAGGTTGTTTATTTGATGTTTCTCTTGTATTATACAAGATTTGTATTATGTTGAACCTCCCTCTTAGCACTGCTTTAACTGAGTCCCATAGGTTTGGGGTTCTCATGTTTTCATTTTCATTTGTTTCTATGCATATTTTCGTTTCCTTTTTGATTTCTTCTCTGATCTATTGGTTATTCAGAAGCGTTTTGTTTAGCCTCCATACATTGATAGTTTTCTTCCTGTAGTTAACATCTAGTCTTACCACTTTGTGATAAAAAGTAATTGCTTGCAATGACTTCAGTTTTTTAAATTTACCAAGGCTAGGTTTATGGCTCAAGATGTAATCTGTCGTAGAGAATGCTCCATGTGCACTTGAGAAAAAGATCAAATTCATTGTTTTGGCGTGATGTGTCCTGAAGATATCAATTTGGTCTACCTGGTCCGTTGTATCACTTAAAGCTTGTGTTTCCTTGCTAATTTTCTGTTTGGTTGATGTATCCATAGGTGTGAGTGGTCTATTAAAATCCCCAACTACTGTGTTACTGTTGATTTCCTCTTTCATACTTCTTAGCATTTGCCTTACATTTTGAGGTGCTCCTATATTGGGTCCATATATTTTTATAATTGTTTTATCTTCTTGGATTGATTATTTATTAAGTACTGTCCTTTGTTTCTTATCATGGTCTTTATTTCAAGGTTTATTTTATCAGATATGATTATTGCTACTCCTGCTTTCTTTTGGTCTCCATTTGCATGAAATATGTTTATACATCCCTCACTCTCAGTCTCTATGTGGCCCTAGGTTTGAGGTGAGACTCTTGTAGATAGCATATATAGGGGTCGTGTTTTTATATCCATTTGGCCAGTTTTGTCTTTGGTTGGGATATTTAACCCATTTGCATTTAAGGTAATTATTGATAAGTATGATCCCACTACCATTTACTTTGTTGTTTTGTGTTTGTTTTTGTAAACCTTTTTGGTTTTTCCTGTCTAATGAAGATCCTTTAGCAGTTGTTGAAGACCTGGTATGGTGATGCTGTATTCTCTCAGATTTTGTTGTCTGTGAAGTTTTTGATTTCTCCTTCATATCCAAATGGGATCCGTGCTGGGTAAAATAATCATCGTTTTAAGTTTTTCTCATTCATTACTTTAAGTATGTCCTGACATTCCCTTCTGGCCTGAAGGGTTTTTATTGTAAGATCAACTGGTTTCCTTATGGGGATCCCCTTATTGGCTGCTTTCCCTTGCTGCTTTTAATATTTGCTCATTGTGTTGAATTTTCATTAGTTTGATTAATATGTGTCTTGGGGTGTTTTGCCTTAGGTTTATCCTGTTTGGGACTCTGTGTTTCTTAGACTTGGGTGTCTATTTCTTTCTCCAGTTTAGGGAATTTTCAACTATTATCTCCTCAAGAGTTTTCTCATGCCCTTTCTTTTTGTGTTCTACTTCTGGGACACCTATGATTTGAACTGGGCTTCCCTCATAGCTCCAGTCGGTAAAGATTCTCCCTGCAATGTGGGAGACCTGAGTTTGTTTCCTGGGTTGGGAAGATCCCCTGGAGAAGGAAATGGCCACTCACTCCAGTATTCTTGCCTGGAAAATCCCATGGACAGAGGAGCCTGGCGGACTACAGTTCATGTGGTCACAAGAGTTGGACATGACTTAGTGACTAAACCACCACTGCCATGATTTGAATATTGGGGCAATTAACATTGTCCCACAGGTCTCTGAGGTTGTCCTCACTTCTTTTAATTCTTTTTTATTTTTATCCTCCGTGCTTCATTTATTTCCACCATTCTATCTTCCACCTCACTTATCCTCTCTTCTGCCTCAGTTATTCTACAGTTGTTTCCCTACAGAGTGCTTTTAATCTCAGTTAATGCATTGTTCATTATTGATTGACTTTTCTTTTTTTCTTCTAAATCTTTTTAAAACATTTTTTGTATCTTCTCAATCCTTATCTCTAGTCTATTTATCTGTAACTCCATTTTGTTTTCAAGATTTTGGATCTCATGGAACAACAGACTGGTTCCAAATAGGAAAAGGAGTACATCAAGGCTGTATATTGTCACCCTGCTTATTTAACTTATATGCAGAGTACATCATGAGAAACGCTGGGTTGGAAGAAGCACAAGCTGGAATCAAGATTGCCAGGAGAAATATCAATAACCTCAGATATGCAGATGACACCACCCTTATGGCAGAAAGTGAAGAGGAGCTAAAAAGCCTCTTGATGAAAGTGAAAGAGGAGAGTGCAAAAGTTGGCTTAAAGCTCAACATTCAGAAAACTAAGATCATGGCATCAGGTCCCATCACTTCATGGGAAATAGATGGGAAAAGAGTGGAAACAGTGTCAGACTTTATTTTTTTGGGCTCCAAGATCACTGCAGATGGTGACTGCAACCATGAAATTAAAAGACGCTTACTCCTTGGAAGAAAAGTTATGACCAACCTAGATAGTATATTCAAAAGCGGAGACATTACTTTGGCGACTAAGGTCCATCTAGTCAAGGCTATGTTTTTTCCTGTGGTCATGTATGGATGTGAGAGTTGGACTGTGAAGAAGGCTGAGGGCCGAAGAATTGATGCTTTTGAACTGTGGTGTTGGAGAAGACTCTTGAGAGTCCCTTGGACTGCAAGGAGATCCAACCAGTCTATTCTGAAGGAGATCAGCCCTGGGATTTCTTTGGAAGGAATGATGCTAAAGATGAAGCTTCAGTAATTTGGCCACCTCATGCGAAGAGTTGACTCACTGGAAAAGACTCTGATGCTGGGAGGGATTGGGGGCAGGAGGAGAAGGGGACGACTGAGGATGAGATTGCTGGATGGCATCACGGACTCGATGGACATGAGTCTGAGTGAACTCCAGGAGTTGGTGATGGACAGGGAGGCCTGGTGTGCTGCGATTCACGGGGTCGCAAAGAGTCGGACACAACTGAGCGACTGAACTGAACTGAACTGAACTGAACTTACTATCATTATTCTGAATTCTTTTTCAGGTAGACTTCTTTTCTCCTGCTCTTTTGTTTGGTTTTGTGGGGTTTTATCATTTTTGTTCATTTACTGAATATCTCTCTGCCTTTTCATCTTGTATTACTGCATTCAGGGTGCCCTTCCTGCAGGCTCTAAGGTCTTGATTCCTCTGAATTGTGGAGTCTACTTCCTGTGGGTAGAGTTGGACCAGTGATTTGTAAAGGTTTCCTCATTGGGGGATCTTGTGTCTATATTCTGGTGGGGCAGAGTGGATCTTTTCTTTCTGGAGTGCAGTGAAATGTTCAGTAGTGAGCATGGTGTGTCTGTGTGTTTGGTATGGCTTTGGGCAGCCTCTCTTTTATTGATCAGGGTTGTGTTCCTGTTTTGCTAGAGAATTACCATGCCATGTCTTGACTAGGACTTGTTGGCTCATTCTTGGAGCTTGGTTTCAGTGTTGTTGTAAAGATTTTTGGGTAAGCTCTTGTCTGTTTGTGTTCCCTGGCATCAGAAGTTCTCCAAAATTTTTAAGTTCTGAAGTTGAGCCTCATGCCTCTGGGTTTTGGTCCTCCTCTTACAGTAACCTCAAGACTTCTCCATCCATAAGGCACAGAAGATAAACCCCCTAAGTCAATGGTGAACCAACTCTCCACCGCCAGGAACACCCAGAGAGATTTACAGTTATATAGAGAAGAGAAGAGGATGGAGGGAGATAGAGATGACCAGGAGGAGAAAATAGAGATTGAAAAGGGGAGAGAGCAATGAACCCAGTAATCAAATCACTAGGTGAAAATGGATATTGAAGATTTGATTATTAAAGGTACAAAATTGATAACAAATATCAAAATTAAAGAGTTAAAACCTAGAATAGATGTTAGACTCTCAAAAATATAATATAAAAAATTCAAAAGAAAATCAATCATTAATATTAAAAAATATATACATATTGAATTTGTCTAGAAAATAGGACTTTTTTTAAGAAAGGTAATTGTAGGCTATAAAAATGAAAGTTAAAGGAGTAATAAAGAACTAAAATTTTTAAGAACTTAAAAAGTGATAATAGTCCAAATATACCTAGGAATTTCTCTAGAGCAGTTGTGGGCAGTTTGGTGTCAATTCAGTTTCAGATATTCCCTTCTTCCTGCTTGTACTTGTTCTCAAGGTCTTGAATTACCCCCTTAAATGCAGTCTCAGCATTAACTGTACCGTTTTAATATGTTGCACTTGTCACCTCCAGTGTGGTGTACCCTTCTTTATTTTGGTTTCCTCTCTTTGTAAGTCTCTTCTGTGTCTCCCCCCCCCCTACACCCCGACCATGGGGCAATGGGGCCACCGTGGCCACTTACTTAGGCTCAGTTGTTCAGTTGTGCTGTGGAGAGGGAGGGACGCTGCAAACAAATGCCACTGGCATGTGTGGGGAGTGCTTGCAGTGGTGGACTACACTTGGTTTGCCATAGCCCAAGGCAGCGTGTATTTCCTGGGTCCACACTGCTCAGGCTCCAGGGTGCTCTTCAAGGGCACTGTCCCAAATGGGCCCTGTGTTTTGTGCACTTCCCAGGTCCAAGCCACTCAGGCGACCGGGTGCTTGGTGAGCTCACTGTCCCAGGTGGGCCATGCATCTTACCCACCTCCCTGATCTCAGCAGCTCAGTTTCCTGGGTACACCAGGAGCACACAGTCCCTCTTGTGCTGTGTATCTCCTCTGGGGAGCTGATCTCAGGTCGTGACACTCCTTCTGGATGTGAACAGTCTTGGATTGCAGGAAGACATGGTTAGCAACTGGCAGCTTGCTCACAGTTTGGTGGGAGATTCAGTCTCTGGGGCTGAGATTGCAGCAGCCCCTTGCCTTTCATCTCTGGTTGTGGCACACCTGCCTCTCTGCCTCCAGGGAAGGAGGGCCCTAAATGGCAGCCAGCTTGCTCTCCTTTGGAATTCACTAGGGCACAATCCTTTGTTCTCTGAGTGTGCTGAGGTCATCATGCAGCTTTGGAAACTTTCCCGGGAAAGGTCCTTTCTTTTTTTGGACTCTCTGTCGATCTCACAGTTTGGGTTGCTATGTCACATTAGGTCCTTCAGATTGTCCTCAGAGCATTCAAACCCAGTCCTTCCCCTAAGGACTGATGATGCAACCCATACCTCCCTGCCAAGCCACCACTTGCTGGTGGTGGATGTGAGCCTCTGGGCCGCTTCTCTGCTGGCATTCTGTCCCTCCCTCCAGTCATGTTGCCTTCTGAGATTCCAAAACTCCCCACAGACACATGTGGAGAGTTTCCTACTGTGTGGAAACGTCTCCTTCACGACCCCCTCCACAGGATGGGTCTCTTGTCCCTAAATCGTTTGTCTCTCTTTTCATATTTTGTATTTTGCCATACCTCCCTTTCAAAGAGATTGGGCTGCCTTTCTGGGTGCCTGGTGTCCTTATCCAGCATTCAGAAGTTGTTTTGTGGAAGTTGCTCAGCATTCAAATGATCTTTTGATGAATTTTTTGGGAAAAAGTGGTCTTCCTGTCCTGTTGTGCCACCATCTTGGGACCCCACCCCTCCCACCTCCAGTGTGGATTCCTTTTATTTCTTCTTCTTTCTTTTCTTCTTGCTGTTGTCACTAGGATTGCTAATAGTACGTTGAATAATAGTGTTGAGAATGGGCATGTCTGTCTTGTTCCTGATCTAGGAGGAAGTGCTTTCAGCTTTTCTCCATTGAATATAATGTTATATGTAGGCATGTTATATATGGCCTTTATTATACTGAAGTAGGTTCCCTCTGGGGTCTTCACAGGTGGCACAGTGGTAAAGAATCCACCTCTCATTGCAGGAAATATAACAGATGTGTGTTCAATCCCTGGGTCAAGAAGATCCCTTGAGGTAGGAAATTATCTTGATGAAACCCACTCAAGTATTCTTGCCTAGAAGATTCCATGGTCAAAGGAGCCTGGCAGGCTATAGTCCATGGGGGCACAAAGGGTTTGACATGACTGAGCACACAGGCTGTGCCAAGTTCCCTCAAAGCTAACTTGCTAGAGAGTTTTTATTATAAATGGATGTTGAATTTTATCAAAAGGTTTTTTTGTATCTATTGAGAGGATCATATTGGTTTTATTCTTCAATTTGTTAACATGGTGTATCACATTAATTGATTTCATGTGTTGAAGAATACTTGCATCACTGGGATAAATCCTACTTGATCATGGTATATGATCCTTTTAATGTGTTGTTGGGTTCTGTTTACTAATATGATGAGGATTTCTGTGTCTATGCTCACCAGTGATTTGGGCATATATATATATATATATATATATATATATATATATATATATATATATATATATATTTTTTTTTTTTTTTTTTTTCTGTGTGATACATTTGTTTGGTTTTGGTAACCGTGTGAGACTGGCCTCATAGAATGAGTTTGGAAGTTCCTCCCTATGCAGGTTTTTGTAACAATTTTAAAAGGACAGGTTTTAGCTCTTGTACATAGGTTTGGCAGAATTCACATATAAAGTCATCTAGTCCTGGATTTTTTATTGTTGTTGTTGATAGTATTTTAAATTATTTATTGAATTTCAGTACTGTTTTTCTCTGTGTTCATACTTCCTGATCCAGTCTTGGGAGAATCTACATTTTTAGAACATGTTCCTTTATTCTAAGCTGTCCATTTTGTTAGCTTATAATTGTTCATAGGAATCTCTTATGATCTTTACATTTCTGTGCTATTGTTTGTAACTTTTCCTCAGTTATTTCTGACTTTGATTTGGGCCTTATCCTTTTTTTTTTTTTCTTGTTTTTTAGTTGCTCAGCCATGTCCCACTATTTTGCAACCCTATGGACTTCAGCATGCCAGGTTTCTCTGTCCTTTACCATTTCTAAGAGCTTGCTCAAACTCCTGTCCATTGAGTCGGGGATGCCATCCAACCATCCTGTCCTCTGTCATCCCTTTCCCCTCCTACCCTCAATCTTTCCCAGCATCAGGGTCCTTTCCAAAGATTTGGCTCTTCACATCAGGTGGCCAAAGTATTGAAGCTTCGGTTTCAGCATCAGTCCCTCCAATGAATATTCAGGATTGATTTCCTTTAAGATTGGCTAGTTAGACACCCTTTCTGTTCAAGGGTCTCTCAAGAGTCTTCTCCAACACCACAGTTCAAAAGGATCAATTCTTCTGTGCTCAGCCTTTATAGTCCAAATCTCACATCCATACATAACTACTGGAAAAACGATACCTTTGACAATATTGACCTTTGTCAACAAAGTAATGTCTTTGCTTTTTAATGCGCAGTCTAGGTTAGTCATAGCTTTTCTTCCAAGGAGCAAGCGTCTTTTAATTTCATGGCTGCACTCATCATCTGCAGTGATTTTGATCCCCAAGCAAATATGTCACTGTCCATTGTTTCCTCATGTATTTGCCATGAAATGATGGAACCAGATGCCATTTTTCTTAGTTTTTTGAATATTGAGGTTTTTTTTAAATTTACTTTTTTACTGAAGGAGAGTTGCTTTACAGAATTTTGTCGTTTTCTGTCAAACCTCAACATGAATCAGCCATAGGTGTACATATGCTGCTGCTGCTGCTAAGTCACTTCCATCATGTCTGACTCTGTGCGACCCCATAGATGGCAGCCCACCAGGCTCCCCTGTCTCTGGGATTCTCCAGGTAAGAATACTGGAGTGGGTTGCCATTTCCTTCTCCAATGCATGAAAGTGAAAAGTGAAAGTGAAGTCGCTCAGTTGTGTCCGACTCCTAGCGACCCCATGGACTGCAGCCTACCAGGCTCCTCCATCCATGGGATTTTCCAGGCAAGAGTACTGGAGTGGGGTGCCATTGCCTTCTCTGATAGGTGTACATATATCCCCTCCCTTTTGAACCTCCCCCTATCTCCCTCCCTATCCCATCCCTCTAGATTGATACAGAGCTCCTGTTTGAGTTTTCTGAGCCATACAGCAAATTCCTGTTGGCTATCTATTTTAATATGGTAATGTAAGTTTCTGGGTTACTTTCCATACGTCTCAACCTCTCTTCCCCTCTCCCCATGTACATAAGTCTATTCTCTATAACTGTTTCTCCATTGCTGTTCTGTAAGAAAATTCTTCAGAACCATTTTTCTAGTTTCTGTATATATGTGTTAAAATACAATATTTCTCTTTCTGACTTACTTCACTCTGTATAATAGGTTCTCACTTCATCCACCTTGTTAGAACTGACTCAAATATGTCCCTTTTATGGCTGAGTAATATTCCAATATGTATATGTACCACAACTTCTTTATCCGTTCATCTGTCAATGGACATCTAGGTTGCTTCCATGTTCTAGCTATTGTAAATAGGACCACAATGAACAATAGGGTACACGTGTGTTTCAATTTTGGTTTCTTCAGAGTATATGCCTAGGGGTGGGATTGCTGGTTTTATTTATTTATGGTGGTTTTATTCCTAGTTTTTAGGGAATCTCCATACTGTCTTCCATAGTGGTTGTATCAATTTACATTCCACCAACAGTGCAAGAACGTTCCCTTTTCTCCACACCCTCTGTAGCATTTCTTGTATATAGACATTTTGATCATGGCCATTCTGACCAGACTGAGGTGATATTTATAGTTTGATTTACATTTCTCTAATAATGAGCAATATTGACCATCTTTTCATGTGTTTGTTAGCCATCTGCATGTCTTCTTTGGAGAAATGTCTATTTAGGTCTTTTCCCCACTTTTTGATTAGCTTGTTTGTTTTTCTGACATAGAGTTGTATGAGCTGCTTGTATATTTTGGAAATTAATCTTTTGTTAGTTGTTTCATTTGTGATTACTTTCTCCCATTCTGAGAGTTGTCTTTTCACCTTGCTTATTATAGTTTCTTTTGCTGTGCAAAAGCTTTTAAGTTTCATCAAGTTTCACTTGTTTACTTTTGTTTTTGTTTCCATTACTCTAGGAGGTGGGTCATAGAGGCTCTTGCTTTGATTTATATCATTAAGTGTTCTGCCTATATTTTCCTCTAAGAGTTCTATAGTTTCTGGTCTTACATTTGGATTTTTAATCCATTTTGAGTTTATGTTTTTGTATGTTGTTAGGAAGTGTTCTAATTTCATTCCTTTACATGTAGCTGTCTAGTTTCCTAAGCACCATTTATTATACAGGCCGTCTTTGCCCCATTGTATTTTCTTGCCTTCTCTGTCAAAAATAAGGTACCCATAGGTGCATGGATTTATTTCTGGGCTTTCTGTCTTGTTCCATTGATCTATATTTCTGTTTTTGTGCCAGTACCATACTGTCTTGATGACTGTAGCTTTGTAGTATAATCTGAAGTCAAGAAGGTTGATTCCTCCAGCTCCATTCTTCTTTCTCAAGACTGCTTTGGCTATTCGGGGTCCTTTGTGTTTCCATATGAATTTTGATTTTTTTTTGCCCTAGTTCTGTGAAAAATGTCTTTGGTAATTTTATAGGGATCACATTGAATGTGTAGATTACATTTGGTAGTATAGTCATTTTGACGATATTGATTCTTCCTACCAAGGAACATGGAATATCTCTCCATCTGTTTATGTCATCTTTGATTTCTTTCATTGGTGTCTTATAATTTTTCTGTGTTCAATTATTTTGTCTCCTTAGGTAAGTTTATTCCTAGATATTTAATTATTTTTGTAATGATGAATGGGATTGATTCTTTAATTTCTCTTTCTGATTTTTCATTGTTAGTATATAGAAATGCAAGTGACTTCTGTGTATTGGTTTTGTATCCTGCAACTTTGCTAAATTCACTGAATAGCCCTAGTAATTTTCTGATACTATCTTTAGGGTTTTCATGTACAGTATCATGTCATCTGCAAACAGTGAGAGCTTTACTTCTTTTCCATTTTGGATTCTTTTTATTTCTTTTTCTTCTCCAATTGCTATAGCTAGGATTTCTAGAACTATGTTGAATAATAGTGGTGAAAGTGGGAGCCTTTTTCTTTTTCCTCTTCTTAGGGGGAATGCTTTCAGTTTTTCAATGTTGAGAATAATGTTTTCTGTAAGCTTATCATATATGGCCATTAATATATTGACACAGGTTCCTTCTATGCCCATTTTTACAAGAATTTTAATCATAAATGGGTGCTCAATTTTGTCAAAGCCATTTTCTGCATCTATTGAGATTATCGTATGATTTTTATCTTGCAGTTTGTTTAAATGGTGTATCACATTGATTGATTTGTGTATATTGAATCCTTGCATCCCTGGAATAAACCCAATTTGATCATGGTGTATCAGCTTTATGATGTGTTGCTGAATTATGTTTGCTAAAGTTTTGTTGAGGATTTTGGCAGCTATGTTCATCAGTGAAATTGGCCTGTAGTTTTCTTTTTTTGTGTGTTGTCTTTGTCTGGTTTTGTTATCAGGGTGATGGTGGCCTCATAGAATTAGTTTGGAAGTGTTCCTTCCTCTGCAATTTTTTGAAAGAGTTTTAGAAGGATAGGCTCTTCTCTAAATGTTTGATAGAATTCTCCTGTGAAGCCATCTGGTCCTGGACTTCTTTTGTGTGTGAAAGTTTTGATCACAGTTTGAATTTCAGTGCTTGTAATTTGATTTACATAATTTCCTTTTCTTCCTTGTTCAGTGATGTAAAGTTGAGCTTTTCGTAAGAATTTGTCCATTTCTCCCAGGTTATCCATTTTATTGCCATATAGTGGTTCATAATAGTCTCACAATCTTTTGTATTTCTGCATTGTCTGTTGTAACCTCTCCTTTTTCATTTCTAATTTTGTTGATTTGATCCTTCTCTTTTTCTTGATTAGTCTGGCTAAAGCTTTGTCAATTTTCTCTTCTCAAAGATCCAGCTTTTAGTTTTATTATTCTTTACTATTGTTTCTTTCATTGCTTTTTCACTTATTTCTGCTTGGATCTTTATTATTTCCTTCCTTCTACTAATTCTGGGGGTTTTTGGTTCTTCTTTTTCCAGTTAGGTGTAAAGATAGGTTGTCTATTCGATGTTTTTCTTGTTTCTTGAGGTAGGAATGTATTGCTATAAATTTTCCTCTTAGAACTGCTTTGGCAGCATCCCATAGGTTTTGAGCTGTCATGTTTTCATTGTCATTTGTTCCTGGAAAATTTTTAATTTCCCTTTTGATTTCTTCACTAACCTGTTGGTTATTTAGAAATGTGTTGTTTAACCTCCATATGTCTGAGTTACTTAGTTTTTTTTTTTTTCTTGTAATTGATATCTAGTCTCATAGCATTGTGGTTAGAGAAGATGCTTGATTTGATTTCAACTTTCTGAAATTTACTGAGCTTTGATTTGTTACCTATGTTCCATGTGCATTTGAGAAGAAGTTGTATTTTGCATTTGTATGGAATGTCCTGAAGACATCAATGAGATCTATCTCAGCTTATGCATCATTTAAGACTTGTGGTTCCTTATTAATTTCTGTTTTGATGATCTGTCCATTGGTATGAATGCAGTTTTAAAGTCTCCTACTATTATTGTGTTACTGTTAATTTCTCCTTTCATATCTGTTAGTGATTGTCTTATGTATTGATGTGCTCCTGTGTTTAATGCATAGATATTTACAATTACTATGTCTTCCTCTTGGATCAATCCTTTGATCATTATGTAGTATCCTTCCTTATCTTTTGTAAACTTCTTTATTTTAAGGTCTCTTTTGTATGATATGAGGATTGCTACTCCAGCTTTCTTTTGCTTCCCATTGGCATGGAGTGTATTTTTCCATCCTCTCACTTTCAGTCTATATTTGTCTTTAGGTCTGAAGTGGGTTTCTTGTAGGCAGCAAATACATGGGTCTTGTTTTTGTATCCATTCAGTCAGTCTGGGTCTTTTGATTGGAGCATGTAATTCATTTACATTTAAAGTAATTATTGATATATGTGTTCCTATTTCCACTTTCTTAATTGTTTGGGATTGATTTTTTTCTTCTCTTGTGTTTCTTGACTATATAATCCCTTCAACATTTCTTTTAAAATGTTTGTTGTAATCCCATTTGTTGGTCATCTTGAATTCACTTAACTTTTGCTTGTCTGAAAAGCTTTTTATTTCTCCATCAATTTTGAATGAGATTAAAGGGGCATCCTGGATGCAGTCCTACTCTGTAGTTCAGTGCCTCAGGCATTTGATGGGCCAGCCTCTCCATTGTTCAGCTGTCAGTGCTGGAGTGTGGGGAGAGAGAAGCTATGGTGATGGCTCCACCCCCCCCAAGTGACTCAGCAGTATCGCCTTGCATCCATGGCTGCCTGGCTCTCCTCCACAGGCATTTTCCACCACAGTCCCCTCGATCTGTCTCTGCACAGTCAACAGCAACCCTCACCGTGGGATTGCTCCACAATCCCTAACCTCCAGCTCCTAGTTGCTGCGCCTTCCAGAGGACTCGTGTCCCTGTATATGGTATGTATGGCTGCGGCAAGGAGTGTCTGATTTTCATTCCATTTAGGCTGCCACAGATCAGCTGTTTCACTCTCAGCCTTAAATATTTCTCTTCTGACATAGACAATTGCCCCGATGTGGGGATCGGATCCCTGCTTCAGTTCCCCCACCTGCTGAGGGTATGTCCAGTCCTACTAACACTCTTGCTTCCCCTCCTAGTTCCTTCATTTTACCCAGTTTTGCGTAGCTGTATAGATTATTTTCTGCTTCTCAGGTACTCCTTTCCATTCTCAGCTGGTGTTCTGCATGCACTTCTATGTCTGAAGGTGTATTTCTCATGTATCCGTGGAGAGATACATCCACATCTACCTACTCCTCCACCATCTTGTTCTCTGAATATTGAGTTTTAAAGTTGCTCAGTCGTGTCCGACTCTTTGTGACCCCATGGACTGTAGCCTACCAGTCTCCTCCCTCCATGGGATTCTCCAGGCAAGAGTACTAGAGTGGATTGCCATTTCCTTCTCCAGGGGATCTTCCTGACCCAGGGATCAAATCCAGGTCTCACACATTCCAGGCAGATGCTTTAACCTCTGAGCCACCAGGGAAGCCCATAGATTATTTTCTGCTTCTCAGGTACTCCTGTCCATTCTCAGCTGGTGTTCTGCATGCACTTCTATGTCTGAAGGTGTATTCCTGATGTATCCATGGAGAGATACATCCATGTCCACCTACTCCTCCACCTCTTGTTCTCTGAATATTGAGTTTTAAACTAGCTTTTCCACTCTTTTCTTTCACCTTCATCAATATTTAGTTCCTCTTCACTTTCTGTCATAAAGGAGATGTCATCTGCATATCTGGGGTTACTGATATTTTCCCCAGCTATCTTGATTCATATTTGAGCTTCACGATGGACTCTGCATATAAGTTAAATAAGCAGTGTGACAGTTTACAGCCTTGACGTACTCCATTCCCAATTTTGAATCAGTTCACTTTTCCATGTCTGGTTCTAGCTGTTGCTTCTTGACCTGCATACAAGTTTCTAGGAGGCAGGAAAGGTGGTCTTCCCTTTCTTTTGGTGGGTTTCCCTTTCTGGTATGCCCATCTTTTGAAGAATTTCCCACCATTTGTTTTGATCCACACAGTACATGGCTTTAGCTTAATAAATGTAGAAGAAATGGATGTTTTTATGGAATTCTCTTGGTTTTCCTCTGATCTAATTGATGTTGGCAATTTGATCTCTGCTTCCTCTGCCTTTTCAAAATTAAGCCTGAACATCTGGAAGTTCAAGATGTTCAACCAACATCTTGGTTCACCTACTATTGAAGCCTAGCTTGGGGAATTTTGAGCATTACTTTGCTAGCATGTGAAATGAGTGCAATTGTGTGGTAGTATGAACATTTTTTGGCATTGCATTCTTTCGGGAATGGAATGAAATCTGACCTTTTTCAGTCTTGTGACCACTGCTGAGTTTCCCGAATTTGCTGGCATATTGAGTGCAACACTTTAATAGTATCATCTTTCAGGATTTGAAATAGCTCAGCTGGAATTCCATCCTCTCCAGTAGCTTTGTTCGTAGTAATTCTTCCTAAGGCTCCCTTGACTTATCACTGAAAAATGCCTGGCTCTAGGTGAGTGATTACTGCATTGCGGTCATCTGGGTCATTAAAATCTTCTTTGTGTAATTCTTCTGTGTATTCTTGCCACTTCTTAATAACTTCTGCTTCTGTTATGTCCATGCTGTTTCTGCTCTCTATTGTGCCTATTGTTGCATGAAACATTTCCTTGGTATCTCTAATTTTCTTGATGTGATCTCTAGTCTTTCCCGTTGTGTTGTTTTCCTCTATTTCTTTGCATTGATCACTGAAGAAGGCTTTTTTTAATCTCTCCTTGCTATCCTTTGGAACTCTGCAGTTAGATGGGTATATCTTTCCTTTTCTCCTTTGCTTCTCTTTTCTCAGCTATTTGTAAGGCCTCCTCATATGACTGTTTTACTTTCTTGCATTTCTTTTTCTTGGGGATAGTTTTGATCTCACCTTCTGTACAATGTTACAAACATCCTTCTGTAGTTGTCCAGGCACTCTGTCTATCAGATGTAATCCCTTGAATCTATTTTTCACTTCCACTGTATAATCCTAAGGGATTTGTTTTAGTTGGTAACTAAATGGCCTAGTGGTTCTGAATTTTGCAATAAGGATTTCATTATGTGAGTCACAGTCAGCTCCCGGTCTTGTTTTTGCTGATTGTATAGGACTGCTCCAGCTGCAAATAATATAATCAATCTGATTTCTGTATTGACCGTCTGTTGATGTCCATGTGTAGAGTTGTCTCTTGTGTTGTTGTAAGAAGGTGTTTGCTATGACCAGTGCATTCTTTTGGCAAAACTCTGTTAGCTTTTGCCCTACTTCCTTTTGTACTTCAAGGGAAAACTTGCCTGAGTCTGGCTTAAAATTTGTTATTTTGTTTGTTTTCAGAGAATTAGCTGTTAGTTTCTTTGTTGCTTTTTCTCCCCCATGCCACTCCCAGCATTCCATTGATTTCTGCTCTGCTGTTCATTATTTATCTTTTTATACTATCTTTTGCCTTTGTTCTTTTTCTAGTTCCTTTAGGTGTAGGTTTAGACTCTTATCTGAATTTTTTCTTTTTCTAGATTGCTGTAGACGTCTCTTTGAACCATTTTCACCACATCCCATAGGTTTAAGACCATTGTGGTTTCGTTTTCATTTGTCTCTAGATATTTTTTCACTGTCATTTTGATTTATTCTGTGGCCCATTGTTTAGTAGCCTCCATGTGTTTGTCTTTTTTTTTTTTGCATATTTTTCCCTTAATTTTTGTTTCTTATCACATAGTACTGTGATTAGAAAAAATGATCGGTATGATTTCAGTCTTCTTAAATTTACCAAGCTTTTCTGTGGCCTTGCATGTGATCTATCCTGGAGACTGTTATATGTTCACTTTAAAAGAATGTGTTTTCTGTTGGTTTTGGATGGACTGATTTTATATGTCTATTAAGCCCATCTACTCTATTGTGTACATTAAGGCCAGTGTTTTCTTACTGATTTTCAGTCTGGATTATCTGTTCACTGATATAAATGAGGTGTTAAAGTCTTGTACTATTATTGTGTTACTGTCAATTTCTCCATTTATTTGCTGTTAATATTTGCCTTAGACATTGAGGTGCTCCTTTGTTGTGTGCATATGTATTTACAATCATTGTATCTTCTTCTTCTATTAATCCATTTATGATTATGCAGTGTTTTTCATTCTCTCTTACAATCTGTGCTTTAAAGTCTGTTTTTTTTCCTCTGTAAAAGGGAACCCATGTACACTGTTGGTGAAAATGTAAGTTGGTAAAGTCACTATGGAAAACAGTATGGAGGTTTCTTTAAAAACTAAAAATAAAATTACTACATGACTCAGCAATTCCAGTCCTGGGTATATATCCAAAACAGTCAAAACACTAATTCAAAAAATACCGCACCCCAATGTTCATAGCAGCAGTATTTACATGATATGGAAGCAATCTCAGTGTTCATCAACGGATTAATGGATAAAGAATATGTGTTCTATATGTACACTAGAATTCTATTCAAGCATAAAAAAAGAATGACATTTTACCATTTTCAGCAACATGAATGGACTTGACTGGCTTGATCCTGCTGTCCAAGTCACTCTCAAAAGTCTTCTCTAGCACCTCAGTTTGAAAGCATCAGTTCTTTGGTGCTTAGCCTTCCATTATGGTCCGACTCTCACATTCATACATGACTACTGGAAAAAAAAAAAAAAAACATATCTTTGACTAGACAGACCTTTGTTGGCAAAATAATGTCTCTGCTTTTTAATACACTGTCTAGGTTTGTGGTAGCTTTCCTTCCTAGGAAGAAGTATCTTTTAATTTCATGACGGCAGTCACTATCTACAATGATTTTGGAGCCAAAGAAAATAAAATCTGTCACTGTTTTCACTTTTTTGCCATCTATTTGCCATGAAGTGATTGGACTGGATGCCATGATCTTAGTTTTTTGAATGTTGAATTTTAAGTCAGCTTTTTCACTCTCGTCTTTCACCCTCATCAGGAGGCTCTTTAGTTGCTCTTCGTTTTCTGCCATTAATGTGGTATCCTCTGCATATTTGAGGTCGATATTTCTCCCATCAGTCTTGATTCCAACTTGTGATTCATCCAGCCCAGCGTTTCGCATGATGTACTCTGTGTATAAGTTATATAAGCAGAGTGACAATATACAGCCTTGACATATTCCTTTTCTAATTTTGAACTAATATGCTGTTCCATGTCTGGTTCTAACTGTTGCTTCTTGAACTACATACAGGATCCCAGGAAACAGGTAAGGTGGTCTGATATCTCTTTAAGAATTTTCCACAGCTTGTTGTGATTCACACAGTCAAGGGTTTAAGTGTAGTCACTGAAGCAGAGATAGATTTTATTTTTTTTCTGAAATTCCGTTGCCTTCTCCATGATCCAACAAATGTTGACAATTTGATCTCTGGTTCCTCTGCCTTTTCTAAATCCAACTTGTACGTCTGGAAGTTCTCGGTTCATGCACTTCTGAAGCTTAGCTAGAAGGATTTTGAGCATTACCTTGCTAGCATGCTTAATGAACACAGCTGAAGTATAGTTTATACGTTCTTTGGCATTGATTTTGTTTGGGATTGGAATGAAAACTGACCTTTTCCAGGTCTTTGGCACAATAAACTCAGGCAAAAATAAAGGCAGCTTGATCTGCTATAGGGTGGCTGAGTAATGCATATTTTTATAGTGGTAGATAAAACATTATGCAGAAACTTTAAAGTTAAGCAGTAGGGGGTAAGGTTGAAGTTGGCCACAGGGAACCAGTGTAGCAGCAATAGGATTACAGTATATATTTTGATTCTGTGGCTTTCAGCCTTTGGTCAAATTAGTCTATTATTTATTAACCTGCTAATAATTCTCTAGAGAGAGGAGCCCAGTGAGTTGTATGTAGTCCATGGGGTCACAAAGAGTTGGACATGACTTAGCAACCAAACAACAACAGACATTTCTCTTGGCATGTACATTTGACAAGACTATGTGGGTTTGAAGTTCACTTGCAAGAGGTGAAAGTATAGTCACCTGCATTTTCTCGATTAAAAGAGGTTTTCCTGACTAAATTAAGTTTCAGTTCTGAATAATCTCATCTTTATAAGCCCTCTCTTATCTGGAACTTCCCTCTGTAGATACTCTTTTCTTTAGCCCCCCTGTCTCTTACTGATTCAGTTAAAGCTTTTTTTTTTTTTTAACTTTCAAGTGAGTAGTTTATTGTATTCTGATCATTTTACTGTGTGAAATGATTGTTGGGCTTTTTTAAAGTGATGGGTACATTGCTTATTTGAAAAACAATAAAGAACGGGAAGCATCTGATGCCCTTGCACTTTCTTATCTATTTCTTTGTAAATTTTATGTACAGAAATATGCCCCACATAACAACTTTGCCCACTCAGAACTATTATGTGATAAAATGCTCGGCAAAGGGGAGACATGGGCTACATTGTTCTCAGTGCAGTTCAGTTCAGTCTCTCAGTCGTCTCCGACTCTTTGTGACCCCATGAATAGCAGCACGCCAGGCCTCCCTGTCCATCACCATCTCCTGGAGTTCACTCAGACTCACGTCCATCGAGTCCGTGATGCCATACAGCCATCTCATCCTGGGTCGTCCCCTTCTCCTCCTGCCCCCAATCTCTCCCAGCATCAAAGTGTTTTCCAATGAGTCAACTCTTCCCATGAGGTGGCCAAAGGACTGGAGCTTCAGCTTTAGCATCATTCTTTCCAAAGAAATCCCAGGGCTGATCTCCTTCACAATGGACTGATTGGATCTCCTTGCAGTCCAAGGGACCCTCAAGATTCTTCTCCAACACCACAGTTCAAAAGAATCAATTATTTGGCGCTCAGCTTTCTTCACAGTCCAACTCTCACATCCATACATGACCACAGGAAAAACCATAGCCTTGACTAGACGGACCTTAGTCGGCAAAGTAATGTCCCTGCTTTTGAATATACTATCTAGGTTGGTCATAACTTTTCTTCCAAGGAGAAAGTGTCTTTTAATTTCACGGCTGCAGTAACCATCTGCATTGATTTTGGAGCCCCCCAAAAATAAAGTCTGACACTGTTTCTACTGTTTCCCCATCTATTTCCCATGAAGTGATGGGACCAGATGCCATGATCTTCATTTTCTGAATGTTGAGCTTTAAGCCATTTTTTTTGCTCTCCTCTTTCACTTTCATCAAGAGGCTTTTTAGCTCCTCTTCACTTTCTGCCATAAGGGTGGTGTCATCTACATATCTGAGGTTATTGATATTTCTCCCGGCAATCTTTATTCCAGCTTGTGTTTCTTCCTGTCCAGCATTTCTCATGATGTACTCTGCATATAAGTTAAATAAGCAGGGTGACAATATACAGCCTTGACGTACTCCTTTTCCTATTTGGAACCAGTCTGTTGTTCCATGTCCAGTTCTAACTGTTGCTTCCTGACCTGCATACAGATTTCTCAAGAGGCAGGTTAGGTGGTCTGGTATTCCCATCTCTTTCAGAATTTTCCACAGTTTATTGTGATCCACACAGTCAAAGGCTTTGGCATAGTCAATAAAGCAGAAATAGTTGTTTTTCTGGAACTCTCTTGTTTTTCCCATGATCCAGCAGATGTTGGCAATTTGATCTCTGGTTCCTCTGCCTTTTCTGAAACCAGCTTGAACATCAGGGAGTTCACGGTTCACATATTGCTGAAGTCTGGCTTGGAGAATTTTGAGCATTCCTTTACTAGCATGTGAGCTGAGTGCAATTGTGGTAATTTGAGCATTCTTTGGCATTGCCTTTCTTTGAAATTGGAATGAAAATGGACCTTTTCCAGTCCTGTGGCCACTGCTGAGTTTTCCAAACTTGCTGGCATATTGAGTGCAGTCAACAAGAAATCAGAGGCCTCATTACATTCCATTCAGTTCTCCTCTGTGCATGCTGCCTGTGTACAAGCAAGTCAGCCCACAAGTTGGTGGACTTGGGAATTCAGTGGGGTCAGTTTAGACTGGTCAAGGGAAAAGAGACCATAATACCTGGAAAATCGAATGCACTAAATGAGGCTATTTGGAAGATAACATACCTCAGGTTTGTTGTCTTTCTATTCTGTATCACATAGCTTAGAAGGAACTCTCTCATATATGTTAGTCTTATTTCTCCAGCAAGACTGTGAATTCTAATATGTACTGCATGTAGTGAAAAAGAACAGGGTTTTGCAACCAGATAGCTTTAGATTTGTAATTCGGTACATGCAATTAATAGATCATTCTTCTCAGGCACCTCTGCTAACCTTTCTAAATTTCAGTTTCCATTGTTGTAAAATGAAGATAATCATACTAACCTTTCAGAATTGTGAGGATTTCAAGAGCTATGTATACATAGACTCACAAAGAATTTGATACTCAGGAAACACTCAACAGGCCTTAGTCTTCCTTTCTCCTTAGAGGTCTTTCTCTGGTACAAAGCTTAGCTCAATAATAACATACAGTAAGGCTTGGAAATATTGTTTTCAGATTATCTTGGGAGGGCATTCCCGATGCATTTTTGTGTAACCTTCTGTTAGAATTTAAGTAGGGACGACTCTGGGCAAAATTCTAAGGCGCACAAAGAAATTTCATTGTTTCCTTACCTACTTCTCTCCAGGCAGTCCATCCTTCCACTCCAAACATGCACACTTCCTGCCCATTCTAAATCAGTAATGATAATGTTTCAGGCATCAGAAGATTGAATTGAATTGAATCAAACTGAATTAAATTGGTGCTCCTTATTTTACAACTTCCTGGATCTACACATGGAGGAACTGGAGAGACACCACAGTTCCTTCTGACTCTGGGAAAAAACAAACAAACAAACAAAACAAAACTTCAGATAAGAAAGAACTGGATAGATAAGATTATTCAGAACTGATCAATAAAAGTCTTCTTAATCCAGAAAATTAGGCGTGACTGTACTGTCTTTACTGTGACTACCTTAAGACATAGTAATAGCTATTTCTGAGAAAGTACCTTTAAACATCTACCTTTTCCTCTTTTCACACAAGGCTCTAATTCTGAAGTTACTTGGGCCTTAACATCTCTTTAGACATAGTGTGGTAGAAGTGCAACTAAAAGAGAAAATAGTTACAGCATTTTGGGATGGCAAGCAGCAGTAAAAGAGCAAACCTTGCATTGTGTTCTTATGCTGTCACATCGTGGAATATCTGTCAGGAGAACTCCAGAGAGCTAGGGGTAGAGGTGGGAGATCAACAAGAAAATTCTTAATAGTCTTAACCTAGATTTTTTGCAGACTTGTTGGTAAAGAGATATGAATTACAAGTTTTTCATGGCTGATTGTGACCAAAGCATTTTTTAAAATATTGCAAAACAGGCAAGCTGAAAGCAAATGTCTCTTGCTGTGGTTGTACCATTATATTAAGCAGTAAGAAGCCAGTGCCTTAAGGGCTTATTATAGTATTCTTTTAAAAATGCATGCAGATCTCTTTGGTTACCAAATGACTACACAGTGGCCATGCTGCTGTGTGTGGTCTATAGCCAAACAGACTGGGGATTCAGATTTGATTTTCCTTTTGGGTATATTTGGTAAGCAGATTAGTAAAAGACCTAAAAAAAACCAGCTTTAAATTCTATTTGTTCATGCTTCCTTCACCCCACTCTTAAATGCTTATTAGGCACTGGCTAAGAGAAGATAAGCTTATTATTTCTCTACAAATTAGAGCAGCTTCTCTTATAGCAGATTCAAAACAAATAGAACCAATTGGAGGGAGTCTGTATATCTGAATTTATTTTTGCATAAGTTGACTGGGTCACAAATTGTAACTTGTATAAAAAGACAAAATGCATACCTACATAGGTATTTATTCATTAAGAATTTAATCATAGAAATTGTGAGCATACATATAGAAAGTGTACAGTTTATTTTATAATACTATGCCTTCATTGTTCTAGTGCAATATGCCATAATAGTTGTGAGCTCATTTTTCACAGCTGGTTGTTTATATTAAGCTTTACTAAACACATCATGCTTTCAGTAAGCATGAGACTGAATTCAGTATAGATGGATATGTATGTAGTATTTGTGAAGTCATTATTAAGCTTAGTCTAAGTGGCATCACTCATAGCAATAAACATTTGTTTTCTCTTCTTCCACTCATTTGCTTTGTCATTCACTTGACTCCTCTCAGCCTTGTATGGTTGTTTTAGTTTCATATTTAAATAACATTGTTGTAATTAAAATTTTTAATATATTTATGTCTAATCCTTCCCACTAGATTGTAATTTTAGGAGGGAATCTGCTGGTTTTTTTTAGACATTTGAGAGAGCCTCATAAAATTCTTGCACACTTAAAAGGCACCCAAGAAATATTGTTGAATAGCTGTGAAATAGTGTCAGACAATCATTTTAAATTTTAGTGAATCACGGTTGGAACCTCTGTCGATCTTCACTGTAAAGTGTCAGCTGAGAAAATATGTCAGGTTATTTATAAAACAAGACAAAACCTCATCTTGATTAAATGTTTTATTGTAGGTCAGCACTGTCATGAAAAAGACTCTTGTTTTCCCATTAGAAGCATGATTATTGAAGCTTTGTTCTTCCTTTGGAATTTGAACATTCACTCTGACACCTTCTAAAGCAGAAACCTTATCAGTTTCCCTCTTAAAAAAAAAAAAAAAAACTTGACCTTTGGCTGACAGGAAACTTACTGAGGCTAGCTGGAGATACATTTGTTCGTGTAGAGAGCAGTTTTTCAGCAGCCCTGCTCTGTGTCTTTGGTGGGATGGATACCCTGAATCTCAAACCCTGACAGGCAGGCATTCTTTGGGTGAAAGTGGGGAGTGTGGTTTGCTCTTTGAAAAAAATTGATCTAAATTCCTGAACAGTGCCACTGTCTACTTGCAAATACTTTTTTTGTGTTGAAAAGGATATCAACTTTTAACTCCAAAGTATTTTTTCCTGTAGGAAATTTAAATTTTATTCCTTAGGGAAACTTTGTGATATGCATTCCTAATTGTTCTGAACAATTGTTCCTAATTGTTTTAGCAATGTATGGTTTTCAGTCACATCTATCCAAAACCACTTTGTAGGGATATATTTTAGTGAGCATGTACCTATAGGCACTAACTCTTTAGATATAAGTCATCCCTTGTAGGAAGTAAAATTGATATTTGAAAATGAACTTACAGATATATCAAGTTAAGAAACAACTTTTTACATTTCCTGAAGATTCAAACCTAGATAAATGTTCATATTGCTAGGGCAGAATCTACTTTAAAAAGTATTATAGCCCATTCTGTTCAGCCCTTTGAAGATGTAGGATACTCTAAGAGGCATGTGTACTTACTTGTCAGGCAGTTCCAGAAGATGGAAGAAATACTTGTAATCCAGAGCTAATGGTTAGAGGGTAAAGACATAACTGAAGCTATACTATAATGACCACTGATACCAGGCCTGGCTACCACCTTAACTCATAGAGAGTTAAGAGAGAGACATAGAGAACAGTGTTCCCAACATATTAAACATTCAATAATGTGAGAAAGGCCTGAAAGAGTCATTTATCTTAAGGGTTTTCTGCTTTCTGTCTCCCATAAGCATGAAAGGTGACAGTCATTGAGGGCCATGTATAATTCTTAGCATGTTAGATATAACAGTAACTCTTAATTCCCTAAAAATATCTGTTGGAATGGCAAATGCCTCAAAGTACCATATTTATGGGATATCTGTATATCTACTTAAATTTGTAAATATGCAAATCATGAACAAATTACTTGACACACTCCATGCAAACTGAACACCCCCTTTAGCATCATGGAGATAAAAACCCACTAATTTAATTGAGCCTTCTATCACTCCTGTTACTGACTTTTACATGGATTATCCTCAAAATTCAATGAAAACAGTGGCAGACTATTTTCTTGGGCTCCAAAATCACTGCAGACAGTGACTACAGCCATGCAATTAAAATATGTTTGCTCCTTGAAAGAAAAGCTATGACAAACCTAGACAGTGTATTAAAAAGCAGACATCACTTTGCCAACAAAGGTCCATCTAGTCAAAGTTATGGTTTTCCCATTAGTTATGTATGGATGTGAGAAATGGACCATAAATAAGGCTGAGCACAGAAGAATTGATGCTTTTGAACTGTGGTGTTGGAGAAGACTCTTGAGATTACTTTGGACTGCAAGGAAATCAAACCAGTCGATCCTAAAGGAAATCAGTTCTGAATATTCATTGGAAGGACTGATGCTGAAGCTGTAGCTCCAATACTTTGGCCACCTGTTGTGAAGAGCTGACTCATTTGAAAAGACCTTGATGCTGGGAAAGAGTGAAGGCAGGAGGAGAAGGGGACAACAGAGAACAAGATGATTGGATGGTATAACCGACTCTATGGACATGAGTTTGAGCAGGCTTCGGGAGATGGTGAGGGATGGGGAAGCCTGGTGTGCTGAAGTCCATGGGGTCGCAAAGAGTCAGAGTCAAACACGACTGAGTGACTGAACAAGAACAATCTTCAAAATTCAAAAGGTGGTGTGCTTAATTGCTCAGTCATGTCTGACTCTTTTCAATCCCATAGATTGTAGCCCACCAGGCTCCTCTGTCCATGGAATTCTCCAGGCAAGATTACTGGAGTGGGTAGCCATTCCCTTCTCCAGGGTATCTTCCTGACCCAGGGTTTAGTATTGTTACATTTATAAATGAAAGTTTGATTTTATAAGTTAACAAGGAAATATGAATCCTATTAGAAAAATTGGCTACAAATTTTGCTGGATTGTAAGTGATCTTTAAAGGAGGACATTCTGTGCTCTGATCTAAATATCTTGTAGAGATTTCAGTTCCTATTGGGAGAAGTTGAGAATTTTTTTTCCTGGAGTTGTGTAATGAGAGATAAAATTACCTGTAGTCACAAACAAGTTAGAAGAACAGAAATATGACCTCAGTTTACACATGTATGTATGTGTGTGGGGGGATATAAATCTAAAGAAGATTTGACTATATGAAAGTTTCTTTTTATTTTGCATTTTGATTTCCATTAAAAAGACTTTTTCTTTTTCTTTTTCTTTTTATTTTTGATGCTTCTGCTCTGTGAGTCTTTTTAGTGTAGTTCCATGAAGAAATATTTATTGATTGTGCTCTGCAGCTCAGAAATGTTTACTAAGTTTTAAATTTGGAGAATTACTATAGATGTATGTTCAAGGTTCTAAAAGAAAAGCATATCAGGGAAGAAACCGAAAAATATTAATTTTTATTATTCTAAAGCCTTCTAGGAATGATTAGGAAACATAATAAGTGTATGATCTCTAAGATTCCTTAGTATTACATGTTAAGGGCTAATGAATGGTACAGGTATATTTCAAACTTATTATAAAAGCAGGCTTAGATCTTCTTACATCTTCTTCAATTTCTATTCTAATTGATGAAAATTGAGGCATAGAGGCTTGAAACATTCTCAAGGTAAGATTCATTTCTGTTAGCTATGTGATGGTTATTAAGACACGAATTAGACTCAGGTCATTTGGGATGACTTTCAACAAGGGATAAAATTAAGAGAGGTTTGTAGATACTTTTTAGTTAATTCCCCTTTATATTGTTGATATGCATCAGCTAGCTTTAATTCTACATGATTAAATATGGTAATTTCAGAGCAAAAGGAAAAATCAGGTTGATAAAAGGATCTGTGAATTGAAAGCTCTCAATTCTCTTATGAGACATCATTGAGAACACATTAATAAAGAGGGAAAACCACATATGTTCTGGAAAGCCACAAATCTTAATCCATGTATGAATTCATTTCTACTAGTTCATTAACACACATTTATTGAATTTGAAAAATAAAAACAATAAAAGTTGTTTGTTCAACAATATAATTTCTTGTCCTTTGGGTCTTAGATTAAGAAAAAACAGCAAGATGTGCTTGGTTTCTTAGAAGCTAACAAAATAGGATTTGAAGAAAAAGATATTGCAGCCAATGAAGAAAATCGGAAGTGGATGAGAGAAAATGTACCTGAAAACAATCGACCAGCCACAGGATACCCCCTCCCACCTCAGATTTTCAATGAAAGCCAGTACCGTGGGGTAAGGAACCAATTAAAATTCTGTTTTTTTTTTTTTTTTCAAATGGATTGCCTCAAACCCATTCTCTTTCTTTTACTCCCACTCCAAATCTCAATACAGTCATTTCTCCTGCTTATCCTTTGCATCCATCCTAGACATCTGGGGTGTTTTGCCTTCTCAGTTGAGTTCAGTTCAGTTCAGTCACTCAGTCATGTCCGACTCTTTACAACCCCAAGAACTGCAGCATACCAGGCCTCCCTGTCCATCGCCAACTCCCGGAGTTTACTCAAACTCATGTCCCTTGAGTTGCTAATGCCATGTCATCCTCTGTGGGCCCCCTCTCTTCCTGCCTTCAATCTTTCCCAACATCAGGTCTTTTCAAATGAGTCAGCTCTTCACATCAGGTGGCCAAAGTATTGGAGTGTCAGCTTCAGCATCCATTGTTCCAAAGAATATTCAGGACTGATTTCCTTTAGGATGGACTGGTTGGATCTCCTTGCTATCCAAGGGACTCTCAAGAGTCTTCTCCAGTACCACAGTTCAAAAGCATCAATTCTTCGGTGCTCATCTTTCATTATAGTACACCTTTCACATCCATACATGACTACTGGAAAAACTATAGCTTTGACTAGATGGACCTTTGTTGGCAAAGTAATATCTCTGCTTTTTAATATTCTGTCTAGGTTGGTTGTAACTTTTCTTCCAAGGAGCAAGTGTCTTTTAATTTCATGGCTGCAGTCACCATCTTCAGTGATTTTTGGAGCCACCCCCCCCAATAAAGTCTGTCACTATTTCCACTTTTTCCCCATTTATTTGCTGTGAAGTGATGGGACTGGATTCCATGATCTTAGTTTTGTGCATTTTGAGTTTTAAGCCAACTTTTTCACTCTCCTCTTTCACTTTCATCAAGAGGCTTTTTAGTTCTTCTTCACTTTCTGAAGGGTAGTGTCATCTGCATATCGGAGGTTATTGATATTTCTCCCAGCAATCTTGATTCCAGCTTGTGCTTCACCCAGCCTAGCGTTTCTTATGATGTACTCTGCATATAAGTTAAATAAGCAGGGTGACAATATACAGCCTTGACGTACTCCTTCCCCTATTTTGCCTTCTGCTGCTGCTTCTGCTAAGTCGCTTCAGTCATGTCTGACTCTGTGCAACTCCATAGATGGCAGCCCACCAGGCTCCCCTGTCCCTGGGATTCTCCAGACTAGAACACTGGAGTGGGTTTCCATTTCCTTCTCCAATGCATGAAAGTGAAAAGTGAAAGTGAAGTCACTCAGTCGTATCTGACTCTTTGCGACCCCATGCCCTGCAGCCCACCAGGCTCTTCCATCCATGGGATTTTCCAGGTAAGAGTCCTGGAGTGGGGTACCATTTGCCTTCTACTTGGAGATAAATAGATGAGTCGTTCACCAAAAAGTTATCAGTGAATACGTAAGTACAGACCAGAGCATGTTATTGTTTTAGTATGTTCATGAAGAAGATGCTGTAAAGAGGTGAGCTGTTTGACTTATTTAGTTTGAAATTGGTTTAAAAAGAGGAATCTTATTTTTTTAATATAAATTTATTTAAATTTATTTAATTGGAGGTTAATGACTTTACAATATTGTATCAGTTTTGCCATACATCAACATGGATCCGTCCTCATCCTGGACCCCCCTCCTTCCTCCCTCCCCATACCATCCCTCTGGGTCATCTCAGTGCATCAGCCCCAAGCATCCAGTATCATGCATCGAACCTGGACTGGTGGTTTGTTTCATATATTATATTATACATGTTTCAATGCCATTTAGTAAAGCTTTTATTTTGGTATCATTAACGAATTTTCTTTAAATTTTTAACTTATATATGGATTAGGGAAAGAAAAGTAATTTTTACTTTGTGATTGATGTTTTCAAGTATGCCATTTTGGTTGTTGATGGCAAGTCAACAAGGAAAGTTATGACCAACCGAGATAGCATATTAGAAGGCAGAGACATTACTTTGCCAACAAAGGTCCGTCTAGTCAAGGCTATAGTTTTTCCACTAGTCATGTATGGATGTGAGAGTTGGACTATAAAGAAAGCTGAGCACTGAAGAATTGATGCTTTTGAACTGTGGTGTTGGAGAAGACTCTTGAGAGTCCCTTGGACTGCAAGGACATGCAACCAGTCCATCCTAAAGGAAATCAGTCCTAGGTGTTCATTGGTAGGACTGATATTGAAGCTGAAACTCAAACTCAATTTGGCCACCTGATGTGAAGAGCTGACTCATTTGAAAAGACCCTGATGCTTGGAAAGATTGAGGGCAGGAGAAGAAGGGGATGACAGAGGATGAGTTGGTTCGGTGTCATCACCAACTCAATTAACATGGGTTTGGGTGGACTCCAGGAGTTGATGATGGACAGGGAGGCCTGGCATGCTACGGTTCATGGGGTCACAAAGAGTTGGATACGACTGAGTGACTGAACTGAACTGAGCTGCCCTTTTAGTCCTATTTCATGAAAATCTCATACCCTTCCTCCAAACACAACACAGATTTATTATTCTTATGGCCATGGGCATGGCTAGCTAATGTCTGGTCTTTCATTGGTTCTGAAGACATCTCTACCTTTTAAAATTATTTTTATTTTTTATTATTTTATTTATTTTATAATTATTTTTTTTTATTTTTATCTGCATAAATAATGCAGGAGAAATAGTGGTGAACTGGAGCAACAGTTTCCTACCAAAAATAAGCAACCTCTTACTGGTATATAGTTGGCTGTTTTGGGCTGTGAAGAAAGCTACTTCCCCTGAGGCAGATTTAAGTTCTATGCAGTATGAAGGAAAAGACCAATTTCTTGTCTCACAGAACAGTGTATCTTTTAACCCACATTAACTGGGGTCCAATAAACCTTGCCTCTTTACTGCTCTTTACAGAATTCTAGCATTATGGAAGTTAACTAACCTGTCTGCCCCCAATGATGTTATGCAGTCAGATCATTTTGAATTAATTTCCCCTTTTCCTTCCAACCAACAAAGGTTTCATATTGCTAATTCTTTGTGCCTTCTTTTTATCAAGGATTATGATGCCTTCTTTGAAGCCAGAGAAAATAATGCAGTGTATGCCTTTTTAGGTTTGACAGCCCCACCTGGTTCAAAGGTATGATTCAGTTTTACTTTTCTTTGTAGGCCACTTTATTGCTGTTTTTTTTTTTTTTCAATCAGTAAAATTTCCTTTATTAAGTACTCAGATTAAGCCAGAGACAGTACAGCATAGCTGAAAGGAAATGCCCCTTCTGTATGCACTTAATCCCTAGTATGGTAAACAGATGTGCATATTCAAATACATTATGCATGTGGATAAGAGGTAGGCAGAGTAACTTCCCTGTCAAACTGACCAAGACAGCAAATTTCTCACTGACCCATTCACAAATAAGTGGTTGGCAATTTTAAAGACTCCATTATTCCAGTTGTCATGTATGGGTCTACACAGAAATCATCTTAGTTCATAGTAATCTTCTTGGCAGTATCTATTGTTTTTGTGTGAAAGCAAATGCTGTAGTCCCCTATTCAAATTTTAACTAAGAGCATCTGAGTCTCAAAACTGGTCACTAAATTGCTGGCTGAATTTGGAAATTTCCCCCTGCCAATGACAAAATTTTGTGAGTGGCAGAGTTCCCAGGGGAGACCATATAAAGAAAAAAGTGGTTAATAAATTGCCAATTTGAAGAAAAGTCTCAAAGCATTGGACTTTAAATATGCCTTTGCCATTTACAATATTTCTTCTCCACAAAGGCTAGTTTAATAAAAATGTGTGTCCCCTGCTGGCCTTTTACATTTTACTCTTAGAAGTTAATTTTATGTTAAACAAATTCTTCAAACTCCAGCTCCTTCTCCAATTTTGAGTCTATTATTGTCTATGTTTTCACTAGAGACCATTTACAGGCATTTTTGAGTTACTATGAAATTCTGTTTCCTTGCCAAACTTTGTTTTACCATGGATAAAATGCATTATTTTAGGCTTTATATAATTCAAATTGTAAGAAGTCTTAGGTAAGGCATTTTTCTTTAAACAAGTTAAGCAAGCTTAGTCTTTCTTTAAGCAAACTAAGCCACTTCAGTCATGTCCAACTTTTTTGTGACCCTATGGACTGTAGATTGCAGGGAGAAATATCAATAACCTCAGATATGAAAATGACACAACCCATATGGCAGAAAGTGAAGAGGAACTAAAAAGCCTCTCGATGAAAGTGAAAGTGGAGAGTGAAAAAGTTGGCTTAAAGCTCAACATTCAGAAAACGAAGATCATGGTATCTGGTCCCATCACTTCATGGGAAATAGATGGGGAAACAGTGACAGACTTTATTTTGGGGGGCTTCAAAATCACTGCAGATGGTGACTGCAGCCATGAAATTAAAAGACGTTTACTCCTTGGAAGAAAAGTTATGACCAACCTAGATAGCATATTGAAAAGCAGAGACATTACTTTGCTGACTAAGGTCTGTCTAGTCAAGGCTATGGTTTTTCCTGTGGTCATGTATGGATGTGAGAGTTGGACTGTGAAGAAGGCTGAGCACCAAAGAATTGATGCTTTTGAACTGTGGTGTTGGAGAAGACTCTTGAGAGTCCCTTGGACTGCAAGGAGATCCAACCAGTCCATTCTGAAGGAGATCAGCCCTGGGATTTCTTTGGAGGATATGATGCTGAAGCTGAAACTCCAGTACTTTGGCCATCTCATGTGAAGAGTTGACTCATTGGAAAAGATTCTGATGCTGGGAGGGATTGGGGGCAGGAGGAGAAGGGGACAACAGAGGATGAGATGGCTGGATGTATCACGGACTCGATGGATGTGAGTGTGAGTGAACTCTGGGAGTTGGTGATGGACAGGGAGGCCTGATGTGCTGTGATTCATGGGGTCTCAAAGAGTCGGACATGACTGAGCAACTGAACTGAACTGAACTGATGGACTGTAGCCTGCCAGACTCCTCTGTTCATGAGATTCTCCAGGCAAGAATACTGGAGTAGGTTGCCATGCTGTCCTCCAAGTGATCTTCCCAACCCAGGGATTGAACCTGCATCTCTTACATCTCTTGCCTTGGCAGGAGTGTTCTTTACCACTAGCACCACCTTGGGAAACCCTTAAACAAGTTAGGAAAACCCAAATTGTCACTGATTTCAGTGCATATATTAAAGAAAGTATGAAAGGAAGGATAGTCTATTTTCTATGACTGATGACTTTCAGTGAAAATTGGAAGTCAATCATTCATTTATTCATTCAGTAAATATTTACTGAGTGTCAAATATTCACTTGATATTGATGGTAGGGCAAATACAGAGAATACGGCATAATCTCTGTCTTCAAAGTATTTATAACCTAGAGAGAGACATGTATGCAGATAATTATACAATGAATATGTCTACAAATATTTATGATATACTGTGGTAAATTCTATATATTTGGTATGAATAAAGTTTAGTAGGCATCCAGAAGAAGTAATCATAAATTACTATTAAGGAGTTTGGGAAGGATTCACAGAGGAATTGACATTTGAGCTATTAAGGATTCCAAAATACTGAAGTAACACTAAGCGTCTTCCATAGAGGTTGCAGCAGGAACCACTGCATTTGGATATAGCTGCACCTGATGGTATATTTGGGGAGCAGCAGTGCAGTGTAGCATGGACCTAGTATAGGACATATTAAATAAAAGAAGATGCATTAAGAGATGAGATTGGCTAGGAAGGTTGGGACCAGATTATGAATGCTGTGCAAAATACTTTCAACTTCATCTTCTAGGCACGTAAAAGCCATGGTGTGGAATGAGGGAAGGCAATGAGGTGATTACATCTGTATTTTAAGATATGATTTGATCTTTGTGTTAAGAAAATAAATTTGGCAGCTCTGTGGATTGTGAAACATTGAATAAATGAGATACTAGAGTTGGGCTGACCCATTAGAGGGTATGCTAAAAGTCCAGAAGAGAAGACCTAAAGTGGGACAGCAGCTATAGAAAAGAAAAGATGGATTTAAGAGACACAGAAAAATCACTTGTGATAGAATTTGGCAGTTTACTAGTGTCTTGTGTATGAAAAGAATTGGGAAGGATTGAAGCAATCTCTAAGGCTTCTAACCTGGGTGATTGGGAAATAAAGCAAAAGTCATGGGGGAAACAGAAAAGTGAGTGATCCAAGGGAAGGGCTAGTCTTGGAAAGGAGAGGGTACACAGTTTTCTTCTGAGACTGGAAAGAATGAAGAGAGAATGATGAAAATAGAAGTTTTAATGTGCATGGGAGTTTAGGGAAGTTCATATTTGAAAATGTTTTATCTTTAGTATGAAGTAGGAAGAAAAATCATCTGCTGGGAGGGATGGGAAATTCAATGAGAATTGAAAGTATTCACTTGCTGAAAATAATAATAGTAAAAAGCTAAAGAATAGGCTAAAACCATGGATGGAATGATGGCTTAGCAAGATGAAAGGCCCAGATGAAGTTAGAGTTGATGAGCCCATTATGAAGCCATTCAACTTATTTATAGTGTTTTTTTTCATCCTTGTTTAACCCTATAAGTAGGAATAGAGTAAATGAACAGTGAATATTATCAAGGATTAAACTAGAGGGAGCTGATAGATTGGGATAACAAAAAGCTGTCCAGAATTGACAGTGGAGTTGAGGGTAGATTGGTAATAGGGAGATTTTGAATGTTAGTATTTAATTTGTTTTTCTCAAGATTAAAAGTGATAAATTTTATATCAGAAGAGTTTTCCCCTTTAATTTAACAAGACAATAATTCTTCCAGAAAGAACTGGCTGAAAAGAAAGTATACAAAATAAGAGATACAGCTAAGTAACCCACATTGGAAAAGTGCAGTCATAATAAAATAAATGTGATAAAAGTAGATACGGTACTCATCTGTGAAGTTAACAAATATAAAAGAGTGACAATGCTCAATGCAGAGAAGGGTCCATTGAAACATATTCTCTCATATATTACTGATGATAGTATAAATTGGTACTACTGTTTGAAAACCAAAATGGCAAATATATATTAGGGACCTAAAAAATGTTTACAATTCTTCATCCAGTAATTTTACTAAAGTAATTTTATTAAAGCCTATTGAAATAATTTTATACATGGAAAAGGCTTTATAAATAACAAAATAAAAATGTTATTTATACCTTAATAAATTTGTAAACAAGTTAAATGTCTAAAAACAGGATCAACAAAATGGTTTATCCACTTAATGAACTCATGTTCTCATTAAAAAATGATAGTTTGTGAAAAGATACATTATAATGAGCTACATAATTGCTTTTATTGTGTAATTAACATTCTGATTACATTTAAATATATTTATAGGGCAAAAGAGACTAGAATCATAACTAATAATATGCCTATTTGTCCCTTTCTTTTCCAAATAATTAAAATGTATTCTCTTTATACTTAAAAATTATTGAAAGCCAGTGCACTGGAAAACTTGTTATTTAAAAGTACCCAATAGCAAATAGTTCCATAAAGCAAGGAATCCTATTTAAGAAAATAATTTTTTTATTCTTTTGAATATTGGATGCATTTAAACATAGTATATAAATATATTTACTATTTACTTTTTTTGCTATTTACTATTTTATTAATACAAAAGCTAATTTCTTAGCACTTAGCATTTCTTACATTTCAGTAGAGTTGATAGTTTTGATACGGAATAAAATAACTGGTATATTTTTACTTAAATATAAAAATCCAGTGATGTGGAAAAGCCATGTTCACTAACATGTTGAAGGACCAAAACATGCTGGTTAAAGAAGTATTCTCATTGACTTTGAACCACCTGGGTCTAGGGAGAGGCCATGAAAATCTGCCTCTACTGTGAGATTTAAAACATTCCCATTTCTACTAAATCCACTGCATTTTACTACATCTCCAAGGGAAACTGTATGTTAATAACATTTAGCTGTGGTGTTGGTATTAGTTACTTTCCACTTAATCCAGAAAGTGGAAAGAAGAAAGGTAGGAAAAAAAATACAGATACCTGCAATGAACCAAGCACTGAGCTACACATTTCACATTCATCTCATTTTATCTTTACTCCACCCTTAAAAGCTAGGTATCCTCAATGCCATTTTACAGAGGAGGAAACTAATACTCAGATAATTTAAGTAATTTGACCAAGGCTACATAATAATTGAGTAGCAGATATGGAATTTGAACCCAGGATTATATGATTCAAAACCAATGCATTTATAGAATGATGTTTATGGTGGGAGTAGAGGTAAAGAACACATCATATTCCTATTTCTAAAGCTCTCTGGTTGATTAAGCAACTCATGATTCTATAAATACTAGCCACTTACTTTTACATAATAATAAAGCTTTTAGCACAATTTACATATTTTATGAATAAACTATTTTAAAAAGTAAATAATTTAAATATATTGTATATTTTATATTTAAATATAAGTATAGTGTATTTAACATACTATACTTACAGATATATATTTAAGTATATATAATATAGTATGTATATTTAAGTATATATAATATACTTATGAGCAAATATAAGTATAGTATATTTAAATATAGTATATTAAATAGTATATGTTCTTAAAGACAAATTACAAAGAATATTTAATTGCCTTTTGTCTTTGATTTTTGTGCTAGTAATTTATTCTATTATAAAGGATAACTGAAAGCTACACAGTTTGTGACAGATTACAGTAAAGATTGATAAGTGGGACTTTAGGGAACTAGGCTGTCTCCAAAATACTAGTTACTCAGGTATTAAGTGATCATAAGAAGAAGGACATTACATTAGCCACATATTTTTATACCACCTCTTCCCCACCTATATATGCTAGGGCATTGAAGGGTTTTGGTATAAAATTCATTGTGCTGTGTGAGGAAATATTTAGAAGCTTGTTAAATAAAATGAAATAAAATACATAATGTGGGTCTAAGACATACTCATTTTGACAGCGAAACACTACCTTAGAAATTTCAAAAGAGCTTAGGGACTATATATATATATATTTACTATGTATATATTTATTATGTATATATTTACTATATATATATCTACTAAGGGTTTTAGAAGGTGAGTCAATAGTGTATTACATCTGTTTTGTTAAGGATATATTAAGAATGAATTACACTGTCTTCTGGTTTCCTTCTATCATTCTTACTTCTTTTTTTGGGGGGGCGGGTAAAAATGTAGCACCTTCTATTTTTCCTTTCTTCTGGTGTTAGCATCAGAGGCTTATTTTGGAATATTCAGTTGCTTTCACTCCTCTTGATATTTTATTAGAGACAGGTGTTTAGGTGCTGATTTTCTAGTATATATGATTTCTACAACTCAAATCTGAGGTTTCTTTCACCAAATTCACTCATGCCACCCATCTTTATTTCCATATATTTTTCCTTGAATTGTATTTTGTGTCGAGTACTATCTTAAGTGCCAGAACGCACCTATAGGTCAGAGTTCCTATGGTAGAAGTACTCACTGTCCACAGGAACGGCTATTAAATTTAAAAACAGCATTTTGGCAAATAACACATTTTCTAAGTAACTTAAGCCTTAATTAAACAAAACTCAGCAGACTGGAAACTGTAGATGACAATGTCTTTGAACACTCAATTTTTGTGAAAAATCACTCAAAAAGGAAATTAGCTACTTTTAAATAAAATGGTAACTATAATTGACACAAGTGTAAATCACCCACTTTTATGGAACTGTAAACAGTTCTCTGTTACATCTGTTTTTAGGCAAAAGTTTCTATATTATAGTTTTTCTATTAAGAATTTTTAAGCTGTCTTTTTCTGGGGGCTATTTTTCTTATTTTGAATATTCTTACTAATTTGAGATAATATAGTTTACTCAAAATACACATGGGTATCTGTTTTATGATATTTAAATCTTGTTTTTTTTTTCTTCCATTTCAGGAAGCAGAAGCTCAGGCAAAGCAGCAAGCATGAATCTTAAATATTCTGCCTTAAGCATCCTAAAAAAGGAGTCTCCATTGCTTTTTATAAAATATCAAAATTATCATGGCTTCAAAAGAAGTAGGCTTAATGTTGAAATAATTGATTAGTTGGTACTTTCACATGCAAACAGTTAAAATGAATACATAATTAAAATGTTAACATTGTGATGAGGAAAATAGGAAATGAACATGAAATTTTAAGTAGGTGTCATGGAATATTATTGTTGTCTGCTAAGGCATTTTATGTACTTCAGTGATTTTGAAAAGCAAGCACCTGTTCCCTTTTTTGGTATTATTATTGCAGTTTAATTATATCTGTATCTCTACATTGAATAATTTTAAAAGGCAAGTGAGAATTTGTCTCTTGTTCCCAAATTGCCTCATTAATTTTAGTGAACAAAAGTCTGTACCTTTTTAATGTGAAATTATTGTGACTAAAAAGTAGTTGCAGATAATGTTTATGATATGTCATACATTGTAATTTCCTGTGGCATTTATAACATTCCCATTCCTTTGTAGTTGAAAGTTTAAAAGAGTTCTATGTTCTGAATCACAGGTTTTCTAGGCTTCTAAATGTAGCCTTTCGTTGCATATTGCAGTGACCAGAACAGATGATCTCCCACAAAAAAAAAAAAAATATATTCAGTTGAAAAGTTTCTTGCTTAACCACAAAGTTTCTTGCTTTACTTTCATGCAATCATGTTGCTAAGCTGCTTGCCCTGAAGAAATATGCATATGTATGTTATGTAAGTGGGATGGCAAATAAGTTTAAAATGACATCCTTTTGCAAAGAACTCAGACTTTTAATTAACTTTTAAAATAGATTGGAACTAAGTTTCCCCTTTTAAAACAACTTATGATCATGCATGCCACTATCTCTGACATATTTGACATTTTTGTTTCAGCTTACTGTATGAGTGCATTAATCTAAGCAGAGAGAATCTTTTCTATGCCTCTATCCCAGTGAATGCCATAAGTATCAGACAAAAGGATCAATTTTTTAAATATTAATTTTGAAAACTTCTTAGAAGACAAGAAACATTATGGCCTACATCAGCCAGAAGACATGTGTATTGTGCTTTAGTTCCACACTACTATTGTAATTTGGTTCCACATTACTGAAAGCAAACACATTTTACTTTGAATTACTTTATCATATCATTTTATGTATGCAAGTCTGTGCTCTTTGTCAAAATCAGCATATAATGAAGACATGGCTTTGTTTGCTGAAATTCAACCTTGATGCAATGTTTTAAAATAAACTCAGTACTTTCAAAAACATAAATTTTTGTGTTCATAGAGTTTCTGAATCGTGTAATAATAATTTTAGATGGGTAATACACTTTTTAGATAGCGGGAAAGGAGAAAAGAGAAAATAACAGAAAGAAAACACTTTGAATACACTTTGTAAATTTCTTTAAGGCTCTGAATTTTGCAGTATACACTGGAGTCAAACAAAGAATTATTTTTTGTACAAAAATATGCTGTGGAGAGCTCTAGAGTAAACAGGGTATTTTGTAATAAATTCTGGAAAATGTTAAAACATGTTTTTATCAATATATTCTCCTGAACTTTATTAAATACAGATGATGATACTTGCAATATTTTATGTGGGCATTTTTGCTTTTCTTTTAGTTTCAAATAATCAATACTGTCAAAAACAGACATTCTTTAAAAATAGATGACATTTTTGAGATGTTTATATCTACTAGACTATACCTTAAAATTAACATATATGTATATGTAAAGTAAAATGCTGAATTGAGTCTTTGCAAATTGAAATCTTTCTTTTTGTCAGCTGAGTACTATATGTCCTATAGATATAAAAAAAAGCAAGTGAAATTCTGAATATTAGGAAGTGCCTTCAAGGCCATGCTGATTTTGGTCACTGCCCCCAGTACAATGTTATGAACCTTCGTCCATAGTTCCTTAGACACTCTGCCTACCAGATCTAATCCCTTGAATCTGTCACCTCCACTGTATAATCATAAGGGATTTGATTTGGGACATACCTGAATGGCCTAGTGGTTTTTTCTTACTTTGTTCAATTTAAGATAGAATTTTGAAATAAGGAGCTCATAATCTGAACCATAGTCAGCTCCAGGTCTTGTTTCTGACAACTGTATAGAGCTTCTCCATCTTTGGCTGCAAAGAATATAATCAATCTGATTTCAGTATTCACCATCTGGTGATGTCCATGTGTAGAGCCATATCTTGTGTTGTTGGAAGAGGGTGTTTCCCATACCCAATGTGTTCTCTTAGCAAAACTCTGTTAGCCTTTGCCTTGCCTCATTTTGTACTCCAAGGCTAAACTTGCTTTTTTCTCCAGGTATGTCTTGACTTCCTACTTTTGCATTCCAATCCCCTATGATGAAAAGGACATCATTGTGTGTGTGTGTGTGTGTGTGTGTGTGTGTGTGTGTTAATTCTAGAAGATCTTGTAGATCTTCAGAGAACCAATCAACTTCACCTTTTTCAGCATTAGCAGTTGGAGCATAGTCTTGGATTATTGTCATGTTGAATGGTTTGCTTCAAAATGAACTGAGATTATTTTGTTTTTGAGATTGCACTCAAATACTGCATTTCAGACTGTTTTATTGACTATGAGGGCTATTCCATTTCTTCTAAGGTATTCTCACCCACAGTAGTAAATATAGTCATCTGAATTAAGAATAGCAAGGAAAGATAAGAAAGCCTTTCTCCGCCATCAATGCAAAGAAATAGAGGAAAACAATAGAATGGGAAAGATTAAGATCACTTCAAGAAAACTGGAGATCCCAAGGGAACATTTCATGCAAAGATGGGCTCAATAAAGGACAGAAATGGTATGGACCTGACAGAAGCAGAAGATATTAAGAAGAGGTGGCAAGAATACACAGAAGAACTGTACAAAAAAGATCTTCACAACCCAGTTAATTACAATGCTGTGATCACTCATATAGAGCCAGACATCCTGGAATGTGAAGTCAAGTGGGCCTTAGGAAGCATCACTACAAACAAAGCTAGTGAAGGTGATGGAATTCCAGTTGAGCTATTTCAAATCCTAAAAGATGATGCTGTAAAAATGCTGCACTCAATATGTCAGCAAATTTGGAAAACTCAGCAGTGGCCATAGGAATGGAAAAGGTCAATTTTCATTCCAATCCCAAAGAAAGGAACTGCCAAAGAATGTTCAGACTACTGCACAATTGTACTCATCTCACGCGCTAGTAAAGTGATGCTCACAATTCTCCAAGCCAGGCTTCAGCAATACATGAACCATGAACTTCCAGATGTTCAAGCTGGTTTTGGAAAAGACAGAGGAACCAGAGATCAAATTGCCAACATCTGCTGGATCATGGAGAAAGCAAGAGAGTTCCAGAAAAAACATCTACTTCTGCTTTATTGACTATGCCAAAGCCTTTGACTGTGTGGATCACAATAAATGTAGAAAATTCTGAAAGAGATGGGAATACCAGACCACCTGATCCGCCTCTTGACAAAACTGTATGCAGATCAGGAAACAACAGTTAGAACTGGACATGGAACAACAGACTGGTTCCAAATAGGAAAAGGCTATATATTGTCACCCTGCTTATTTGACTTATATGCAGAGTACATTATGAGAAACGCTGGGGTGGAGGAAGCACAAGCTGGAATCAAGATTGCCGGGAGAAATATCAATAACCTCAGATATGCAGATGACAGCACCCTTATGGCAGAAAGTGAAGAGAAACTAAAGAGCTTCTTGATAAAGTGAAAGAGGAGAGTGAAAAAGTTGGTTTAAAGCTGAACATTCAGAAAACGAAGATCATGGCATCTGGTCCCATCACTTCATGACAAATAGATGGGGAAAAAATGGAAGCAGTAGCTGAATTTGTGTTTTTGGGCTCCAAAATCACTGCAAATTTTGATTGCAGCCATGAAACTAAAAGACGCTTTCTCCTTGGAAGGAAAGTTATGACTAACCACGACAGCATATTAAAAAGCAGAGACATTACTTTGCCAACAAAGGTCCATCTAGTCAAAGCTATGGTTTTTCCAGTAGTCATGTATTGATGTGAGAATTGGACTGTGAAGAAAGCTGAGCGCCAAAGAATTAATGCTTTTGAACTGTGGTGTTGGAGAAGACTCTTGAGAGTCCCTTGGACTGCAAGAAGGTCCAACCAGTCCATCCTAAAGGAGATCAGTCCTGGGTGTTCATTGGTAGGACTGATGTTGAAGCTGAAACTCCAATACTTTTACCACCTGATGTGAAGAGTAGACTCATTGGAAAAGACCTCAATGCTATGAAAGGTTGAGGGCAGGAGGCGAAGAGGACAACAGAGGATGAGATGTTTGGATGGCATCACCGACTCAATGGACATGAGTTTGGTTAGGCTCCGGGAGTTGGTGTTGGACAAGGAGGCCTGATGTGCTGCGGTTCATGGGGGTCACAAAGTCAGACACAACTGAGTGACTAAGCTGAACTGAACTGAATTAAATTTGCTCATTCCCATCCATTTTATTTCTCTGATTCCTAAGATGTTGATGTCACTCTAGCCTTCTCCTGCTTGACCATGTCCAATTTACTTGATTCATGGACCTAACATCTCAGTTTCCTATGCAATAGGAAAAGCCATCAGACTTTTTTCCACCACCAGACATATCCTCAACTGAGCATTGTTTCCCCCTTTGCCTGGCTTCTTCATTCTTTCTCGAGCTCTTAGTAATTGCCCTCTGCTCTTCTCCAGTAGCATATTGGACACCTCCCAATCTGGTGGGCTCATCTGGAGTCATGTCTTTTTGCCTTTTCATACTGTTCATGGGGTTCTCAGGTCAAGAATATTGGAGTAGTTTGCCCTTTCCTCCTCCAGTGGACCACTTTTTGTCTGAACTCTTCAGTATGATCCATACGTCTTTGCATGGCCCTGCATGCTTGGCTCATAGCTTCACTGAGTTATGAAATGATTAAGTCAGTCAAAACAAACAGGTTTGTTCATATAGATGGAGCTTGGAAGAAAATATGAATAATTCCATTTCTTTTCACTTTCTCTCATAATAGAGGAAATATATGCAAACCACATATGGTTTTAACTATATCTAAGCATTAGTAAAATATTAAATGAAGGCATTGGAGAAGTCTGTATATTAAATTTATAATAACTAGCTTGAAGTAAAGGTGGGGAAAAACAACAAATTAAGTATCTGCTGTAGTGACTGACCTTTCAGCAAGTGATACATAGCCTTTCCAACTCCATTCTACATTTTTTTGTTTCCTACAATGGATTTGATATGCTCTGAGAAAATGATAAAAGGAAAAAAGCATTTAAAAAAAACTTTAAAATCTTACTTTCTATATTTTATAATATCTAAGTTTTAAAATGTTACTATGAGTGGTAGTTAAAATTAATCATTCAACCCATATTTTTAATCACAAAATATATTTTGTTGTTTAGTCGCTAAGTTGTGTTCAACTCTTTTAGTTAATATACAGTAGGCACTTTTGTTTGTTTGTTTGTTTGTTTTGGGAGGGAGCCTTCCCTGATAGTTCAGTTGGTAAAGAATCCACCTACAATGCAGGAGACATTTTATTCCAGGGTCAGAAAAATCTGCTGGAGAAGAGGTAGGCTACCCACTCCAGTATTCTGGCCTGGAGAATTCCATGGACTGTATAGTCCATGGGGTTACAAAGAGTCTTTCATTTTCAGGCACTTTTTTAGGGGTAAAAATATTAACATGGATACGGCATTATCTCTACTTTTAAGAAACTATTTACTGTGGAATGATGTACAAATTGCTAGGCATTTCTTTTTTTTTCTAGTCATTTCTAAAGATGGAAAGATAAAGACGATATAGAAAGATAAGGAAGTGGTGCTGAGAGAATTTAGGAGAGATATCTTATTATGTGTTGGTGAATATAAGAGGTGATCAGGCATACTTTCCTATTTGTTGTTTAGTCACTAAGTCATGTCCAACTCTTTTGTGACCCCCTGGACTATAGTCTGCCAGATTCCTCTGTCCATGGGATTTCCCAGACAAGAATACTAGAATGGGTTGCCCTTTCCTTCTCGAAGGAATCTTCCCAACCCAGGGATCAGACCCATGCTTCCTGCATTGCCAGACGGATTCTCTGTCACTGAGCCACCAGAGAAGCCCATACTTTCTGATAGGAAGTGATATATAAACTATGACTTAAAGGCTAAGAAGGAGTTAGCCAGGTGAAGAAGCAAGGGGAGTGCAGCAGCATGTTCTCTGGCTTAGAGACTCTTGCCATCATGGAACATTAAAGAAACTGCAAATACTTCAGCATGCCTAGAGTAGAGATTATCTGTGGTCAGCACACATTTCACTTACGTCAGAGTTCTTGTAATCAGATAAGAAGCTAGTTCAGTTCAGTCACTCAGTCGTGTCCAACTGTTTGTGACCCTATGGACTGCAGAACACCAGGCTTCCTTGTCCATCACCAACTCCTGGAGCTTACTCAAACTCATGTCCATCGAGTAGGTGATACCATCCAGCCATCTCATCCTCTGTTTTCCCCTTCTCCTCCTGCCTTCAATCTTTCCCAACTTCAGAGTCTTTGCCAATGAGTCAGTTCTTCACATCAGATGGCCAAAGTATTGGTTTCAAGCCTCAGCACCAGTCCTTCCAATGAACATTCAGGACTGATTTCCTTTAGGAGGGACTGGCTGGATCTCTTTACAGTCCAAGGGACTCTCAAGAGTCTTCTCCAGTAGCACAGTTTAAAAGCATCAATTCTTCAGTGCTCAGCTTTCTTTATGGTCCAACTTTCACATCCATACATGACTACTGGAAAAAACATATCTTTGACTAGATGGACCTTTGTTGGCGAAGTAATATCTCTGCTTTTTAATATGCTGTGAAGGTTGACCATAGCTTTTCTTCCAAGGAGCAAGTGTCTTTTAATATCACGGCTGCAGTCACCATCTGCAGTGATTTTGAGGCCCCCCAAAATAGTCTGTCACTGTTTCCATTGTTTCCCCATCTATTTGCCATGATGTGATGGGATTGGATGCCATGATCTTAGTTTTGTGACTGTTGAGTTTTAAGTCAACTTTTCCACTCTCCTCTTTCACTTTCATCAAGAGACTCTTTAGTTCTTTGCTTTGTGCCATAAGGGTGGTATCATCTGTGTATCTGAGGTTATTGATATTTCTCCCAGTAATCTTGATTCCAGCTTGTGCTTCATCCAGCCCAGCATCCGTCTAGTCAAGGCTATGGTTTTTCCAGTAGTCATGTATGGATGTGAGAGTTGGACTGTGAAGAAGGCTGAGTACCGAAGAATTGATGCTTTTAAACTGTGGTGTTGGAGAAGACTCTTGAGAGTCCCTTGGACTGCAAAGAGATCCAACCAGTCCATTCTGAAGGAGATCAACCCTGGGGTTTCTTTGCAAGGAATGATGCTAAAGCTGAAACTCCAGTACTTTGGCCACCTCATGTGAAGAGTTGACTCATTGGAAAAGACTGATACTGGGAGGGATTGGGGGCAGAAGAAGAAGGGGATGACCGAGGATGAGATGGCTGGATGGCATCACTGACTCGATGGACCCTAGTCTGAGTGACCTCCGGGAGTTGGTGATGGACAGGGAGGCCTGGCGTGCTGCGATTTTGGGGATCGCAAAGAGTCGGACACGACTGAGCAACTGAACTGAACTGAACTCTGCATATAAGCTAAATAAGTGGGGTGACAATATACTGTCTTGACATACTCCTTTCCTGATCTGGACCCAGTTTCTTGTTCCATGTCCAGTTCTAACTATTGCTTCTTGTCCTGCAAACAGATTTCTAAGGAGGCAGATAAGGTGGTCTGGTATTCCCGTCTCTTTAAGAATTTTCAGAGTCTATTGCGATCCACACAGTCAAAGGCTTTGGCATAGTCAATAAAGCAAAGGTAGATCTTTTTTTTTTTTTCTGTAACTCTCTTGCTTTTTTGATGATTCAACGGATGTTGGCAATTTGATCTCTAGTTCCTCCATCTTTTCTAAATCCAGCTAGGATTTAGAAAGAAGCAGCTGGGGAAGTAGGCAAGTCTTTAGTTTTATTTTTCTTTGAAACTTCCCCTATTGTCATTATTTGGCAGTCTGCTTTTGTAATAAGTGGTCAATGTAGCCTTTCTCACTTTAAAAATTAACAAATTAGTTCACTTTTTTAAATATAAATTTATTTATTTTAATTGGAGGCTAATTAGTTCACAATATTGTATTGGTTTACTTTTTAGAGCAGTTCTATTTAGGAAGTTTCAAGAAAAACTGAACAAAAGGCACAGAGAGTTCTCATATACTTTTCCTCATCCCCCAATTTCCAGTATTATTAACATCATGCATTAATGGAATATATTTTGTTATAATTGATGAACCAATATCGATAAATTATTATTTACTAAAGTTCATAGTTTACATTAGGCTTCATTCTTTGTGTTTTACAATTCTATGGATTTTGACAAATTCATAATGTATCCATTATAGCATTATAATGTTATAATAACACATTCTAAAAACATTACTTTATAACATTGCATTATAGTAACATGATAGTTTCACTGCCTTAAAAGCCCTGTGTTCCACATATTCATCCCTCCTTCTTTGTCTCATTCATGTCATTTGATTGTCAATCTGCTCAGAAATTTATTCCATTTTAAATTTATTTTTTTAATTATTGGACTATAATTGATTTACAATGTCGCATTAGTCTCGTGTACAGCAGAGTTATATATATAGAATTTTTTGCATTTTGCAATTTATTCATGTGCTTTGCATTTTACTTGATGTGCTACTTACTTGTTTTTTTTAGATGTTACACTCCTTAAGATTAGAAAAGATTAAAAGAGATCACCTAGCCCAGGGATGTTCAATTGCCCATAAGTTTTCCTGATCCATTTGCTTGTCCATGGAAGATACTGTCAAAGGATTACAGAGATCTTTCTTATTGAGCCTCAGAATTCTTCTAAACACATTACTTTAGAAAGACAACAACAGTCACCAGATTTTGCACAAGATTTAAAAGCTGTTTGATACTTTAATCTAAGTCAACCTCATTTTACCAAAAAGGAAACGGAAATCCAGAAAAATCTGTTGATTTACCCTAGGATGCAAAGCTGGTAACTTGCAAATAACAAATAAGTTGAGTCTGGGACTTCTTACTCAACCCAGTGATGTTTCTACTATGCATTTCTTAGAGTCATCTTAAAAAAAATGTGACATGACAAAAAATATTATAAAGTGCATACTTCAAGATTTTTTCAAAAACATGCATTTCAGTTTCCAGTGCTGATCAGTTCTGCTGGTTACAAAGCAATCACTACTTAAAGCTTTTTAAAACTGATCTGTACATTTTTTTCTTCAAGGAAAACATGATGTAGATAACCCTTATGGAAGACATGTAAACGGAGTTTTTCTGATTAAAATAAGTGTGTGTTTTTATTATGTGTATTTGGGTGAACACGAGTCTGGCTGGCTCTGTTTTCCACCCCTGCACTCTGCCAAACATCAGATAATTTTCAGGAATCCCTCAGTCTCTACCAAGAATAGTTTGAAAGCCATTGCACTAGAGGAACAAGTATTTCTGCCTAAGGAATTATTAATTTTATGTATTCATATTTCCACATCACAGATATCATATATCTTTTCTTAACACAAAGGCTCATAGACTGATACATCAAATATCTCCCAAATTATGCACATGAACTAAATGTATAGAACAGGTTATTAATGACTAACCTTTATAATGTACTTGAATTAATAAATAGACTTCATACTAGATGATTAAATCAGATCAGTGCTTCTATAGAAGACTATCTCTATATAAGTAAGGTAAAATTATTGAAATATATCTTGGTTACTTATACTACGTTGCACACAGTACTTCAATTTTTTAAAAACTAACTTGAAATACATTCTAATCTCGGTATTACAAGTCTGTCATAGAAGGAAGAGACCCAGAACAATCCAGTCTCTCTCACACATGGAGCCTGAACAAATGTATTTTTTTTAACAAAAGAATATAAAAAAGCCCTAATTTAGGTTTGAGTCATCTATTTCAATCCATTATAATAATGTCTTTCCAGTTTTATTGGTTATGATCTCCAGTGACAGATGCATCATTATGATAGTAAATAGATGAATATATATCTGTATGTGTATGCATCTGTCTACACCTATTTGTCTATATACACATTTATATACATATAATCAATTTTTCCATAAATGTTTATAACTGGAAGATAAATTTTACAAATTCCTATGTATGTATAGGAAATATTTTATACATGAATTATAAATGTACACATTATTATGGAGTTGATCCACACAATAATGATGACTGGATAGTCTGGAATTTGTGGAGCAGATTGGTGTCTAGAAACTCAGACAGGAGTTAACACTGCAGTTTTTTGTTTGTTTGTTTGTTTGACGGAATGAAATCCCTTTGTCCATTAGGCAATTTCTCCTCATTCCCACTCCCTCAAGCACTAGGCAACCAACGATCTGAATTCTGTCTTTATGGATTTATCTATTCTTGATATTTCATATAAATGGAATCATCCAATTCATGACCTTTTGTGTCTGGCTTTTTTCACTTAGCATAATGTTTTGGAGATTTATTCATTATGTAGCAGATATCAGTACTTTAATCATTTATGCTGAATATGATTATGTATTATATACCAATTCAACTACTCTGTTAATGGACATTTGGGCTGTGGTCATTTTAAGCTATTATGATTAGTGCTGCAGTGAACACGTGCTTACATGTATATATATCTAGGAGTATATGTGTGGGGTCATATGGTAATTTTGTGTTTAACTTTTTGTGAAACTATTCAACTGTTTTCCAACATGGCTACACAGTTTTGCATTTCTACCAGTGTGGCACCTGGTTCCAATTTTTCTACATCCTCTTCAACACTTGTTAATATCTGTTTGACTTTTTGTTTGTTTGTTTGTTTTGAAAATAGCCATCCTAAGAGGTGTGGGATGGTATCTCATTATGGTTTTGATTTCCATTTCCTAAATGACTAATGATATTGAACATCTTTGTGTGTGTGTTGGCCATTTGTATGTTTTCTTTGGCTAAATGTCTAGTCAAGTCTTTGTCCATTTTAAATGGATTGTTTGCCTCTTTATTTTTTGTTTGTTTGTTTTTCTTTTTTAAAATAAATTTATTTTAATTGGAGGTTAATTACTTTACAATATTGTATTGGTTTAGCCATACATCAACATGAATCCACTACAGGTATACACGTGCTCTCCATCCTGAACTCTCCTCCCTCCTCCCTCCCCATATCATTCCTCTGGGTCTTCTCAGTGCACCAGCCCCAAGCATCCAGTATCATGCATCAAACCTGGACTGGTGATTCGTTTCATATATGATATTATACATGTTTCAATGCCATTCTCCCAAATCATCCCACCCTCATTTTCTCCCACAGAGTCCAAAAGACTGTTCTATACATCTGTGTCTCTTTTGCTGTCTCACATACAGGGTTATCATTACCATCTTTCTAAATTCCACACATATGCGTTAGTAGACTGTATTGGTGTTTTTCTTTCTGGCTTACTTCACTCTGTATAATCAGCTCCAGTTTCATCCACCTCATTTGAACTGATTCAAATATATTCTTTTTAATGGCTGAGTAATACTCCATTGTGTGTATGTACCACAGTTTTCTTATTATTCATATGCTGATGGACATCTAGGTTGCTTCCATGTCCTGGCTATTATAAACAGTGCTGTGATGAACATTGGGGTACACGTGTCTCTTTCAATTCTGGTTTCCTAAGTGTGTATGCCCAGCAGTGGGATTGCTGGGTCATAAAGAAGTTCTATTTCGTTTTTTAAGGAGTCTCCAGACTGTTTTCCATAATGGCTGTATTAGTTTGCATTCCTACCAACAGTATAAGAGGGTTCCCTTTTCTCCACACCCTCTCCAGCATTTATTGCTTGTAGACTTTTGGATCACAGCCATTCTGACTGGCATGAAATGGTACCTCATTGTAGTTTTGATTTGCATTTCTCTGATAATGAGTGCTGTTGAGCATCTTTTCATGTGTTTGTTAGCCATCTGTATGTCTTCTTCGGAGAAATGTCTATTTAGTTCTTTGGCCTGTTTTTTGATTGGGTGGTTTATTTTTCTGGACTTGAGCTGCAGGAGTTGTTGTATATTTTTGAGATTAGTTGTTTGTCAGTTGCTTCATTTGCTATTATTTTCTCTCATTCTGAAGGCTGTCTTTTCACCTTGCTTATAGTTTCCTTTGTTGTACAGAAGATTTTAAGTTTAATTAGGTGCCATATGTTTATTTTTGCTTTTATTTCCAATATTCTGGGAGGTTGGTCATAGAGGATCCTGCTGTGATGTATATCAAAGAGTGTTTTGCCTGTGTTCTCCTTTAGGAGTTTTATTGTTTCTGGTCTTACGTTTAGATCTTTAATCCATTTTGTGTTTATTTTTGTGTATGCTGTTAGAAAGTGTTTTAGTTTCATTCTTTTACAAATTGTTGCCCAGTTTTCCCAGCACCACTTGTTAAAGAGATTGTCTTTTCTCCATTGTATATTCTTGCCTCCTTTGTCAAAGATAAGGTGTCCATAGTTGCGTGGGTTTATCTCTGGGCTTTCCATTTTTTTTCCATTGATCTATATTTCTGTCTTTGTGCTAGTACCATGCTGTCTTGATGATTGTGGCTTTGTAGTAGAGCCTGAAGTCAGGCAGGTCTTTTCCTCCAGTTCCATTCTTCTTTCTCAAGATTGCTTTGGCTATTCGAGGTTTTTTGTATTTCCATACAAATTGTGAAATTATTTGTTCTAGTTCTGTGAAAAATACCGTTGGTAGCTTGATAGGGATTTCATTGAATCTGTAGATTGCTTTGGGTAGTATACTCATTTTCACTATATTGATTCTTCTGATCCATGAACATGGTATATTTCTCCATCTATTAGTGTCCTCTTTGATTTCTTTCATCAGTGTTTCATAGTTTTCTATATATAGGTCTTCAGTTTCTTTAGGTAGATATATTCCTAAGTATTTTATTCTTTTCGTTGCAATGGTGAATGGAATTGTTTCCTTAATTTCTTTTTCTACTTTCTCATTATTAGTGTATAGGAATGCTAGGGATTTCTGTGTGTTGATTTTATATCCTGCCACATTACTATATTCATTGATTAGCTCTAGTAATTTTCTGGTGGAGTCTTTAGGGTTTTTCTATGTAGAGGATCACGTCATCTGCAAACAGTGAGAGTTTTGCTTCTTCTTTTCCAATTTGAATTCCTTTTATTTCTTTTTCTTCTCTGATTGCTGTGGCCAAAACTTCCAAAACTATGTTGAATAGCAATGGTGAAAGTGGGCACACTTGTCTTGTTCCTATCTTTAGAGGAAATGCTTTCAGGTTTTCACCATTGAGGATAATGTCTGCTGTGGGTTTGTCATATATAGCTTTTATTATGTTGAGGTATGTTCCTTCTATTTCTGCTTTCTGGAGAGTTTTTTTTTTTTTAATCATAAATGGATGTTTAATTCTGTCCAGGCTTTCTCCGAATCTATTGAGATAATCATATGGCTTTTATTTTTTAATTTGTTAATGTGGTGTATTACATTGATTGATTTGAGGATATTGAAGAATCCTTGCATCACTGGGATGAAGCCCACTTGTTCATGGTGTACGATCTTTTTAATGTGTTGTTGGATTCTGATTGCTAGAATTTTGTTAAGGATTTTTTCATCTGTGTTGCTCAGTGATATTGTCCTGTAATTTGCTTTTTTGTGGCACCTTTGTCAGGTTTTGGTATTAGGGTGATGGCAGCCTCATAGAATGAGTTTGGAAGTTGACCTTCCTCTGCAATTTTCTGGAAGAGTTTGAGTAGGATAGGTGTTAGCTCTTCTCTAAATTTTTGGTACAATTCAACTGTGAAGCTGTCTGGACCTGCGCTTTTGTTTGCTGGAAGATTTCTGATTACAGTTTCAATTTCTGTGCTTGTGATGGGTCTGTTCAGATTTTGTATTCTTGGTTCAGTTTTGGAAAGTTGTACTTTTCTAAGAATTTGTCCATTTCTTCCATGTTGTTCATTTTATTGACATATAATTGCTGATAGTAGGCTCTTATGATCCTTTGTATTTCTGTGTTGTCTGTTGTGATCTCTCCATTTTCATTTCTAATTTTATTGATTTGATTTTTCTTCCTTTGTTTCTTGATGAGTCTGGCTGATAGTCTGTCAATTTTATTTATCCTTTCAAAGAACCAGCTTTTCGCTTTGTTGATTTTTGCTATGGTCTCTTTTATTTCTTTTGCATTTATTTCTGCCCTAATTTTTAAGATTTCTTTCCTTCTACTAACTCTAGGGTTCTTAATTTCTTCCTTTTCTAATTGTTTTAGGTGTAGAGTTAGGTTATTTATTTGACTTTTTTCTTGTTTCTTGAGGTATGCCTGTATTGCTATGAACTTTCCCCTTAGCACTGCTTTTACAGTGTGCCACAGGTTTTGGGTTGTTGTGTTTTTGCTTTCATTCGTTTCTATGCATATTTTGATTTCTTTTTTGATTGCTTCTTTGATTTGTCGGTTATTCAGAAGCGTGATTTTCAGCGTCCATATGTTGGAATTTTCAATAGTTTTTCTCCTGTAATTGAGATCTAATCTTACTGCATTGTGGTCAGAAAAGATGCTTGGAATGATTTCAACTTTTTTGAATTTACCAAGGCTAGATTTATGGCCCAGGATGTGATCTATCCTGGAAAAGGTTTCGTGTGCACTTGAGAAAAAGGTGAAATTCATTGTTTTGGGGTGAAATGTCCTATAGATATCAATTAGGTCTAACTGGTCTTGTATCATTTAAAGTTTGTGTTTCCTTGTTAATTTTTGTTTAGTTGATCCGTCCATAGGTGTGAGTGGGGTATTAAAGTCTCCCACTCTTATTGTGTTATTGTTAATTTCCCCTTTCATATTTCTTAACATTTGTTTTACATATTGTGGTGCTCCTATATTGGGTACATATATATTTATAATTGTTATATCTTCTTGGGTTGATCTTTTGATCATCATGTAGTATCCTTCTTTGTCTCTTTTCACAGTCTTTGTTTTAAAGTCTATTTTATCTGAGTATTGCTACTCCTGCTTGCCTCTTTGTTTTTGAATTGTGAGTTGTTTATGTATTCTGGATACTCCACCCTTGTCAGATACATGATTTATAGATATTTTCTCCCATTCTGTATGCTGTTTCTTCACTTTCTTTCTAGTTGCCTTTGAGGCACAATATTTTCAATTTTGATGAAATCCAGTTATCTCTTTTTAGCTTTGGTTGCGTGTGCTTTTAGTGCAAGAAACCACTACCTAATCCAAAAGATACAAAAATTTATCTCTATGCTTATTTCTGAGAGGTTCATAGTGTCTACTCTTACATTTATGTATTTAATTCATTTTCAGTTAATTTCTGTGTACGGTTTTAAGTAGAGGTCCATATTAACCATTTTCCATGTAGACAGCCAGGTGTATCTTCACAGTTTCTTGGAGAGACTATTATTTCCCCATTGAATAGTTATGGCACCATCATCAAAAATTAATTGATCATATATATATATATATATATATATATATATATATATATATGTTTTTTTCTTGGTGTTCAACTTAATTACATTGGTCTATATGTCTACACTTCGGCTAGTATCACACTGTTTTGATTAATGTATCTTTGTAGTAAGTTTTGAAATTCAGAACCTTGAGTTTCCAGTATTGTTCTTTTTCAAGATTGTTTTGCCTATTTGGGACTCCTTGCGGTTCCATATGAATTTGAGGATCGATTTGCCCATTTCTCCAAGAAAAGGCTGTTGGAATAGTGATACAGATTACTTTGAATCTGTAGATTTATCTGAGTATAGCATTGTCCTTTTAACATTATCAAGTCTTCCATCACAGGATGTCTTTCCATTTATTTAGATCTTTACCTTCCTTCATGAATAATTGGCAGTTTTCAGTGTGTAAGTATTTCACCTCCTTGGTAATGCTTATGCTTAGTTATTTATTCTATTGGATGCTAGGTAAAGAATCCACCTGCAATGTACGAGACCCTGGTTCAATTCTAGGGTCAGGATTCTTGGGTCAGGAAGATCCCCTCGTGAAGGGATAGGCTACCCACTCCAGTATTCTTGGGCCTCCTTGATGGTTCAGCTGGTAAAGAATACTCCTCCAATGTGGAAACATGGGTTTGATCCCTGGGTTGTCTTTCCTGGTAGCTCAGCTGGTAAAGAATCTGCCTGCAATGCAGGAGACCCCGGTTCAATTAGAATGGAATAGTTTTCTTGATTTTTATTTTCAGATTTTTCATCACTCTTGTACAAAGACAAACCACTTTTATTTTTTAGTTTTTTATTTTTTAAATTTTAATATCTTTAATTCTTGCATGCATTCCCAAACATGAACCCCCCTCCCACCTCCCGCCCCATAACATCTCTCTGGGTCATCCTCATGCACCAGCCCCAAGCATGCTGCATCCTGCGTCAGACATAGACTGGCGATTCAATTCTTACATGAGAGTATACATGTTAGAATGTCATTCTCCCAAATCATCCCACCCTCTCCCTCTGAGTCCAAAAGTCCGTTATACACATCTGTGTCTCTTTCCCTGTCTTGCATACAAGGTCGTCATTGCCATCTTCCTAAATTCCATATATATGTGTTAGTATACTGTATTGGTGTTTGTCTTTCTGGCTTACTTCACTCTGTATAATCGGCTCCAGTTTCATCCATCTCATCAGAACTGATTCAAATGAATTCTTTTTTACGGCTGAGTAATACTCCATTGTGTATATGTACCACAGCTTTCTTATCCATTCATCTGCTGATGGACATCTAGGTTGTTTCCATGTCCTGGCTATTATAAACAGTGCTGTGATGAACATTGGGGTACATGTGTCTCTTTCAATTCTGGTTTCGTCAGTGTGTATGCCCAGAAGTGGGATTGCTGGGTCATAAGGTAGTTCTATTTGCAATTTTTTAAGGAATTTCCACACTGTTCTCCATAGTGGCTGTACTAGTTTGCATTCCCACCAACAGTGTAGGAGGGTTCCCTTTTCTTCACACCCTCTCCAGCATTTATTGCTTGCAGATTTTTGGATCGCAGCCATTCTGACTGGTGTGAAGTGGTACCTCATTGTGGTTTTGATTTGCATTTCTCTAATAATGAGTGATGTTGAGCATCTTTTCATGTGTTTGTTAGCCATCCGTATGTCTTCTTTGGAGAAATGTCTATTTAGTTCTTTGGCCCATTTTTTGATTGGGTCGTTTATTTTTCTGGAATTGAGCTGCAGAAGTTGCTTGTATATTTTTGAGATTAGTTGTTTGTCAGTTGCTTCATTTGCTATAATTTTCTCCCATTCAAAAGGCTGTCTTTTCACCTTGCTGATATTTTGTGCAGAAGCTTTTAATTTTAATTAGATCCCATTTGTTTATTTTTGCTTTTATTTCCGGAATTCTGGGAGGTGGATCATAGAGGATCCTGCTGTGATTTATGTCTGAGAGTGTTTTGCCTATGTTCTCTTCTAGGAGTTTTATAGTTTCTGATCTTACATTAAGATCTTTAATCCATTTTGAGTTTATTTTTGTGTGAGGTGTTAGAAAGTGATCTAGTTTCATTCTTTTACAAGTGGTTGACCAGTTTTCCCAGCACCACTTGTTAAAGAGATTGTCTTTACTCCATTGTATATTCTTGCCTCCTTTGTCAAAGATAAGGTGCCCATAGGTACATGGATTTATCTCTGGGCTTTCTATTTTGTTCCATTGATCTATATGTATGTCTTTGTGCCAGTACCATGCTGTCTTGATGACTGTGGCTTTGTAGTAGAGCCTGAAGTCAGGCAAGTTGATTCCTCCAGCTCCATTCTTCTTTCTCAAGATAGCTTTGGCTATTCGAGGTTTTTAGTATTTCCATACAAATCTTGAAATTATTTGTTCTAGTTCTGTGAAAAATGTGGCTGGTAGCTTGATAGGGATTGCATTGAATTTGTAAATTGCTTTGGGTTGTATACTCATTTTCACTATATTGATTCTTCCGATCCATGAACATGGTATATTTCTCCATCTATTAGTGTCCTCTTTGATTTCTTTCATCACTGTTTTATAGTTTTCTATATATAGGTCTTTAGTTTCTTTAGGTAGATATATTCCTAAGTATTTTATTCTTTTCGTTGCAATGGTGAATCGAATTGTTTCCTTAATTTCTTTTTCTACTTTCTCATTATTAGTGTATAGGAATGCAAGGGATTTCTGTGTGTTGATTTTATATCCTGCCACATTACTATATTCATTGATGAGCTCTAGTAATTTTCTGGTGGAGTCTTTAGGGTTTTCCATGTAGAGGATCATGTCATCTGCAAACAGTGAGAGTTTTACTTCTTCTTTTCCAATTTGAATTCCTTTTATTTCTTTTTCTGCTCTGATTGCTGTGGCCAAACTTCCAGAACTATGTTGAATAGTAGCGGTGAAAGTGGACTCCCTTGTCTTGTTCCTGACTTTAGGGGCAATGCTTTCAATTTTTCACCATTGAGGATAATGTCTGCTGTGGGTTTGTCATATATAGCTTTTATTACGTTGAGGTATGTTCCTTCTATTCCTGCTTTCTGGAGAGTTTTTATCATAAATGGATGTTGAATTTTGTCAAAGGCCTTCTCTGCATCTATTGAGATAATCATATGGTTTTTATTTTTCAATTTGTTAATGTGGTGAATTACATTGATTGATTTGCGGATATTGAAGAATCCTTGCATCCCTGGGATAAAGCCCACTTGGTCATGGTGTATGATCTTTTTAATGTGTTGTTGGATTCTGATTGCTAGAATTTTGTTGAGGATTTTTGCATCTATGTTCATCAGTGATATTGGCCTGTAGTTTTCTTTTTTTGTGACATCTTTGTCAGGTTTTGGTATTAGGGTGATGGTGGCCTCATAGAATGAGTTTGGAAGTTTACCTTCCTCTGCAACTTCCTGGAAGAGTTTGAGGAGGATAGGTGTTAGCTCTTCTCGAAATTTTTGGTAGAATTCAGCTGTGAAGCCGTCTGGACCTGGGCTTTTGTTTGCTGGAAGATTTCTGATTACAGTTTCAATTTCCATGCTTGTGATGGGTCTGTTAAGATTTTCTATTTCTTCCTGGTTCAGTTTTGGAAAATTGTACTTTTCTAAGAATTTGTCCATTTCTTCCACTTTGTCCATTTTATTGGCATACAACTGCTGATAGTAGTCTCTTATGATCCTTTGTATTTCTGTGTTGTCTGTTGTGATCTCTCCATTTTCATTTCTAATCTTATTGATTTGATTTTTCTCTCTTTGCTTCTTGATGAGTCTGGCTAATGGTTTGTCAATTTTATTTATCCTTTCAAAGAACCAGCTTTTGGCTTTGTTGATTTTTGCTATGGTCTCTTTTGTTTCTTTTGCATTTATTTCTGCCCTAATTTTTAAGATTTCTTTCCTTCTACTCACTCTGGGGTTCTCCAATTCTTCCTTTCCTAGTTGCTTTAGTTGTAGAGTTAGGTTATTTATTTGCCTTTTTTCTTGTTTCTTGAGGTATGCCTGTATTGCTATGAACTTTCCTCTTAGCACTGCTTTTATAGTGTCCCACAGGTTTTGGGTTGTTGTGTTTTCGTTTTCATTAGTTTCTATGCATATTTTGATTTCTTTTTTGATTTCTTCTGTGATTTGTTGGTTATTCAGAAGTGTGTTCAGAAGAAGAAGACAGAAAGAAAGATCATGAGAAAATCCTTGAGGAGATAATAGTTGAAAACTTCCCTAAAATGGGGAAGGAAATAATCACTCAAGTCCAAGAAACACAGAGAGTTCCAAATAGGATTAACCCAAGGCGAAACACCCCAAGACACATATTAATCAAATTAACAAAGATCAAACACAAAGAACAAATATTAAAAGCAGCAAGGGAAAAACAACAAATAACACACAAGGGGATTCCCATAAGGATAACAGCTGATCTTTCAATAGAAACTCTTCAGGCCAGGAGAGAATGGCAAGACATACTTAAAGTGATGAAAGACAATAACCTACAGCCCAGATTACTGTACCCAGCAAGGATCTCATTCAAATACGAAGGAGAAATCAAAAGCTTTGCAGACAAGCAAAAGCTGAGAGAATTCAGCACCACCAAACCAGCTCTCCAACAAATTCTAAAGGATATTCTCTAGAAAGGAAACACAAAAAGGGTGTATAAACCCGAACCCAAAACAACAAAGTAAATGGTAACGGGATCATACTTATCAATAATCACCTTAAACGTAAATGGGTTGAACGTCCCAACCAAAAGACAAAGACTGACCGAATGGATACAAAAACAAGACCCCTCTATTTGCTGCTTACAAGAGACCCACCTCAAAACAAGGGACACATACAGACTGAAAGTGAAGGGCTGGAAAAAGATATACCACGCAAATAGAGACCAAAAGAAAGCAGGAGTGGCAATACTCATATCCGATAAAATAGACTTTAAAACAAAGGCTGTGAAAAGAGACAAAGGAGGCCACTACATAATAATCAAAGGAACAATCCAAGAAGAAGATATAACAATTATAAATATATATGCACCTAATATAGGAGCACCGCAATATGTAAGACAAATGCTAACAAGTATGAAAGGGGAAATCAACAATAACACAATAATAGTGGGAGACTTTAATACCCCACTCACACCTATGGACAGATCAACTAAACAGAAAATTAACAAAGAAACGCAAACTTTAAATGATACATTAGATCAGTTAGATCTAATTGATATCTACAGGACATTTCACCCCAAAACAATGAATTTCACCTTTTTTTCAAGTGCTCATGGAACCTTCTCCAGGATAGATCACATCCTGGGCCATAAATCTAAACTTGATAAATTCAAAAAAATCGAATCATTCCAAGCATCTTTTCTGACCATAATGCATTAAGGTTAGATCTCAATTACAGGAGAAAAACTATTAAAAATTCCAACATATGGAGGTTGAACAACACACTTCTGAATAACCAACAAATCACAGAAGAAATCAAAAAAGAAATCAAAATATGCATAGAAACTAATGAAAATGAAAACACAACAACCCAAAACCTGTGGGACACTATAAAAGCAGTGCTAAGAGGAAAGTTCATAGCAATACAGGCATACCTCAAGAAACAAGAAAAAAGTCAAATAAACAACCTAACTCTACAACTAAAGCAACTAGAAAAGGAAGAGTTGGAGAACCCCAGAGTGAGTAGAAGGAAAGAAATCTTAAAAATTAGGGCAGAAATAAATGCAAAAGAAACAAAAGAGACCATAGCAAAAATCAACAAAGCCAAAAGCTGGTTCTTTGAAAGGATAAATAAAATTGACAAACCATTAGCCAGACTCATCAAGAAGCAAAGAGAGAAAAATCAAATCAATAAAATTAGAAATGAAAATGGAGAGATCACAACTGACAACACAGAAATACAAAGGATCATAAGAGACTACTATCAGCAGTTGTATGCCAATAAAATGGACAACGTGGAAGAAATGGACCAATTCTTAGAAAAGTACAATTTTCCAAAACTGAACCAGGAAGAAATAGAAAACCTTAACAGACCCATCACAAGCACGGAAATTGAAACTGTAATCAGAAATCTTCCAGCAAACAAAAGCCCAGGTCCAGACGGCTTCACAGCTGAATTCTACCAAAAATTTCGAGAAGAGCTAACACCTATCCTCCTCAAACTCTTCCAGGAAGTTGCAGAGGAAGGTAAACTTCCAAACTCATTCTATGAGGCCACCATCACCCTAATACCAAAACCTGACAAAGATGTCACAAAAAAAGAAAACTACAGGCCAATATCACTGATGAACATAGATGCAAAAATCCTCAACAAAATTCTAGCAATCAGAATCCAACAACACATTAAAAAGATCATACACCATGACCAAGTGGGCTTTATCCCAGGGATGCAAGGATTCTTCAATATCCGCAATTCAATCAATGTAATTCACCACATTAACAAATTGAAAAATAAAAACCATATGATTATCTCAATAGATGCAGAGAAGGCCTTTGACAAAATTCAACATCCATTTATGATAAAAACTCTCCAGAAAGCAGGAATAGAAGGAACATACCTCAACATAATAAAAGCTATATATGACAAAGCCATAGCAAACATTATCCTCAATGGTGAAAAATTGAAAGCATTTCCCTTAAAGTCAGGAACAAGACAAGGGTGTCCACTTTCACCGCTACTATTCAACATAGTTCTGGAAGTTTTGGCCACAGCAATCAGAGCAGAAAAAGAAATAAAAGGAATCCAAATTGGAAAAGAAGAAGTAAAACTCTCACTGTTTGCAGATGACATGATCCTCTACATGGAAAACCCTAAAGACTCCACCAGAAAATTACTAGAGATCATCAATGAATATAGTAAAGTTGCAGGATATAAAATCAACACACAGAAATCCCTTGCATTCCTATACACGAATAATGAGAAAGTAGAAAAAGAAATTAAGGAAACAATTCGATTCACCATTGCAACGAAAAGAATAAAATACTTAGGAATATATCTACCTAAAGAAACTAAAGACCTATATATAGAAAACTATAAAACACTGATGAAAGAAATCAAAGAGGACACTAATAGATGGAGAAATATACCATGTTCATGGATCGGAAGAATCAATATAGTGAAAATGAGTATACTACCCAAAGCAATTTACAAATTCAATGCAATCCCTTTCAAGCTACCAGCCACATTTTTCACAGAACTAGAACAAATAATTTCAAGATTTGTATGGAAATACAAAAAGCCTCGAATAGCCAAAGCAATCTTGAGAAAGAAGAATGGAACGGGAGGAATCAACTTGCCTGACTTCAGGCTCTACTACAAAGCCACAGTCATCAAGACAGTATGGTACTGGCACAAAGACAGACATATAGATCAATGGAACAAAATAGAAAGCCCAGAGATAAATCCACACACATATGGACACCTTATCTTTGACAAAGGAGGCAAGAATATACAATGGAGTAAAGACAATCTCTTTAACAAGTGGTGCTGGGAAAACTGGTCAACCACTTGTAAAAGAATGAAACTAGATCACTTTCTAACACCGTACACAAAAATAAACTCAAAATGGATTAAAGATCTAAATGTAAGATCAGAAACTATAAAACTCCTAGAGGAGAATATAGGCAAAACACTCTCAGAAATAAATCACAGCAGGATCCTCTATGATCCACCTCCCAGAATTCTGGAAATAAAAGCAAAAATAAACAAATGGGATCTAATTAAAATTAAAAGCTTCTGCACAACAAAGGAAAATATAAGCAAGGTGAAAAGACAGCCTTCGGAATGGGAGAAAATAATAGCAAATGAAGCAACTGACAAACAACTAATCTCAAAAATATACAAGCAACTTCTGCAGCTCAACTCCAGAAAAATAAATGACCCAATCAAAAAATGGGCCAAAGAACTAAATAGACATTTCTCCAAAGAAGACATACGGATGGCTAACAAACACATGAAAAGATGCTCAACATCACTCATTATTAGAGAAATGCAAATCAAAACCACAATGAGGTACCACTTCACACCAGTCAGAATGGCTGCGATCCAAAAATCTGCAAGCAATAAATGCTGGAGAGGGTGTGGAGAAAAGGGAACCCTCCTACACTGTTGGTGGGAATGCAAACTAGTACAGCCACTATGGAGAACAGTGTGGAGATTCCTTAAAAAATTGCAAATAGAACTCCCTTATGACCCAGCAATCCCACTTCTGGGCATACACACCGAGGAAACCAGAATTGAAAGAGACACATGTACCCCAATGTTCATCGCAGCACTGTTTATAATAGCCAGGACATGGAAACAACCTAGATGTCCATCAGCAGATGAATGGATAAGAAAGCTGTGGTACATATACACAATGGAGTATTACTCAGCCGTTAAAAAGAATTCATTTGAATCAGTTCTGATGAGATGGATGAAACTGGAGCCAATTATACAGAGTGAAGTAAGCCAGAAAGACAAACACCAATACAGTATACTAACACATATATATGGAATTTAGGAAGATGGCAATGACGACCCTGTATGCAAGTCAGGAAAAAAGACACAGATGGGTATAACGGACTTTTGGTCTCAGAGGGAGAGGGAGAGGGTGGGATGATTTGGGAGAATGGGAATTCTAACATGTATACTATCATGTAAGAATTGAATCGCCAGTCCATGTCTGACTTAGGGTGCAGCATGCTTGGGGCTGGTACATGGGGATGACCCAGAGAGATGTTGTGGGGAGGGAGGTGGGAGGGGGGGTCATGTTTGGGAACGCATGTAAGAATTAAAGATTTTAAAATTAAAAAAAAAATAAATAAAAAATAAAATATAAGACTTTATTTAGTGTAAAAAAAAAAAAGTGTGTTGTTCATCCTCCATATGTTGGAATTTTTAATAGTTTTTCTCCTGTAATTGAGATCTAATCTTAATGCATTATGGTCAGAAAAGATGCTTGGAATGATTTCAATTTTTTTGAATTTATCAAGTTTAGATTTATGGCCCAGGATATGATCTATCCTGGAGAAGGTTCCATGAGCACTTGAAAAAAAGGTGAAATTCATTGTTTTGGGGTGAAATGTCCTATAGATATCAATTAGGTCTAACTGATCTAATGTATCATTTAAAGTTTGTGTTTCTTTGTTAATTTTCTGTTTAGTTGATCTGTCCATAGGTGTGAGTGGGGTATTAAAGTCTCCTACTATTATTGTGTTATTGTTGATTTCCCCTTTCATACTTGTTAGCATTTGTCTTACATATTGCGGTGCTCCTATATTGGTGCATATATATTTATAATTGTTATATCTTCTTCTTGGAGTGATCCTTTGATCATTATGTAGTGGCCTTCTTTGTCTCTTTTTACAGCCTTTGTTTTAAAGTCTATTTTATCGGATATGAGTATTGCCACTCCTGCTTTCTTTTGGTCTCTATTTGTGTGGTATATCTTTTTCCAGCCCTTCACTTTCAGTCTGTATGTGTCCCTTGTTTTGAGGTGGGTCTCTTGTAAGCAGCATATAGAGGGGTCGTGTTTTTGTATCCATTCGGCCAGTCTTTGTCTTTTGGTTGGGGCGTTCAACCCATTTACGTTTAAGGTAATTATTGATAAGTATGATCCTGTTACCATTTACTTTATTGTTTTGGGTTCGGGTTTATACACCCTTTTCGTGTTTCCTGTCTAGAGGATAGCCTTTAGAATTTGTTGGAGAGCTGGTTTGGTGGTGCTGAATTCTCTCAGCTTCTGCTTGTCTGTAAAGCTTTTGATTTCTCCTTCATATTTGAATGAGATCCTTGCTGGGTACAGTAATCTGGGCTGTAGGTTATTGTCTTTCATCACTTTAAGTATGTCTTCCCATTCCCTCCTGGCCTGAAGAGTTTCTATTGACAGATCAGCTGTTATCCTTATGGGAATCCCCTTGTGTGTTATTTGTTGTTTTTCCCTTGCTGCTTTTAATATTTGTTCTTTGTGTTTGATCTTTGTTCATTTGATTAATATGTGTCTTGGGGTGTTTCGCCTTGGGTTTATCCTATTTGGAACTCTCTGTGTTTCTTGGAGTTGGGTGATTATTTCCTTCCCCATTTTAGGGAAGTTTTCAACTATTATCTCCTCAAGGATTTTCTCATGATCTTTCTTTCTGTCTTCTTCTTCTGGGACTCCTATAATTCGAATGTTGGAGCGTTTCATATTGTCCTGGAGGTCTCTGAGATTGTCTTCGTTTCTTTTAATTCGTTTTTCTTGTTTCCTCTCTGATTCATTTATTTCTACCATTCTATCTTCTGTTTCACTAATCCTATCTTCTGCCTCCGTTATTCTATTTGTTGCCTCCAGAGTGTTTCTGATCTCATTTATTGCATTATTCATTATATTTTGACTCTTTTTTATTTCTTCTAGGTCCTTGTTAAACCTTTCTTGCATCTTCTCAATCCTTGTCTCTAGGCTATTTATCTGTGTTTCCATTTTGATTTCAAGATTTTGGATCATTTTCACTATCAATATTCGGAATTCCTTCTCCGGTAGATTCCCTACTTCTTCCTCTTTTGTTTGGTTTGGTGGGCAACTCTCCTGTTCCTTTGCCTGCTGAGTATTCCTCTGTCTCTTCATTTTGGTTATATTGCTGCGTTTGGGGTGGCCTTTTTATATTCTGGTAATTTGTGGAGTTCTCTTTATTATGGAGCTTCCTCACTTTGGGTGGGGTTCTATCAGTGGCTTGTCAAGGTTTCCTGGTTAGGGAGGCTTGTGTTGGAGTTTTGGTGGGTGGAGCTGGGTTTCTTCTCTCTGGAGTGCAGTGGAGTGACTCGTAATGGGTTATGAGACATCAAAGGTTTTGGGATAATTTCGAGCTGCCTGTATATTGAAGCTCAGGGGAGTGTTCCTGTGTTGCTGGAGAATTTGTGTGGTATGTCTTGTTTTGGAATTTGTTGGCCCTTGGGTGGAGCTTGGTTTCGGTGTAGGTATGAAGGCATTTGATGAGCTCCTATTGCTTAATGTTCCCTGAATTCAAGAGTTCTCTAATGTTTTCAGGCTTTGGATTTAAGCTTCCTGCTTCTGGTTTTCAGTTTTATTTTTACGGTAGCCTCTAGACTTCTCCATCTATACAGCACCGATGATAAAACATCTAGGTTAAAGATGAAAAGTTTCTCCACATTGAGGGACACTCAGAGAGGTTCACTGAGTTACAAGGAGAAGAGAAGATGGAGGGGGTAGTTAGAGGTAACTGGAATGAGATGCGGTGAGATCAAAAGAGGAGAGAGCAAGCTAGCCAGTAGTCACTTCCTTATGTGCGCTCTATAGTCTGGACCACTCAGAGGTATTTACAGAGTTATACGGGGAAGAGGAGAGGGAGGAAGTAGAAAGAGGTGACCAGGAGGATAAGAGAGAGGAATGAGTAGGAGAGAGACAAATCCTGCCAGTAACCAGTTCCTTAGGTGTTCTCTACCGTCTGGAACACACAGAGATTCACAGAGTTGGATAGAGAAGAGATGGGGGAGAAAAGAGACAGAGGCCACCTGGTGGAGAAAAAGGAGAGTCCAGAGGAGGAGAGAGTGGTCAAGCCAGTAATCTCGCTCTCAGGTAAACTTGGGTAGTGAAGTTTGGGTTTTTAAATGTACAAAATTGACAACAAAAACCTAAGAGCAAATATTAAAAATCTAGAGTAGAGGTTGGATTTTCAAAGATACAATATTGAAGAAAAGCAGAAGGAAAAAGGAAGAAAGAAAAAAAAAATAATTATTTAAAAAAAAAAAAAAAACACCAACAACCATCCAAAGAGTATATATGGTGTTTGCCTTAAAAAAAAAAAGTCTTTTTTTTTGACTAGTAATAATAGGTTATAGAAATAAAAATTAGAGGAGAAATAGAAGACTTAACAATTTAAAAAGAGCTAGAAAAAAAAAAAGAAAAAAAAACGCAAAAAGCAAAAAAAAAAAAAAAAGGAATGATTTTAAAAATATTAAAAATATATCTAGCCCTTCTCTGATGTTATGGGCCGTTTGGGCTCACTTCCAAGATGGTTCCCTCTGTTTAACTTCTTCTGTTTGCTGGTTTTTTAGGCTCACTAGTTCAGTCGCGCTGTGGGGAGGGGGGATGCTGCAAACAAATAGCACTGTCGTGTGCACACAGTATCTCTGCTCCGCTTGACCTGTCCTTTCTCGCGGCGCACAAACTGCTCCGGCTCTACGATGCTCAGCCAGGAACCGTCTGGGGCCGGCCCTAGGCTGCGTGCACTTCCCCGGTCCAAGCTGCTCAGGTTCGGCGCTCAGGCAGCCCTCAGAGGCACAAATGCGGCTGGGACTGTGCTTTGTGCCCTTCCCAGGTCCGAGTAGCTCAGGAGTTTGGCGAGTGCGATCGCCGCGGCTTGTCACCTTTTCCGCCGCTGCCGCTCAGCTCTCTGGGTGGACTGCTGGCGCACCCCATGAGGCAGACTGTGACTGTCCAGCACCCCCAGAAGTCTTAGCAAAGGAGCCTGCTTGCAGTTAGGTACATAAAGTCTCTCCGGGTCTGCAATTGCCCCTTTCCAGTCCTTACGGCTCTGGCTGCCTGTGCCTGGCAGGGAATGGTCTGCAGCCGGCTTTTTCCGTTCCGTCCTTTGTTCTGTGCTCGGTCCTGGCGGGGTCTTATGTTCGAGCTTTTCGCGTGGTAGCTATCCCACAGTCTGGTTTGCTAGTGCAAGTTAGATCATTCTGGTTGCGCGTGGGGAATTCCTGCCCGATTCTTGCAAAGCACTGCAACCCGCGCCTCCCGCGCGTCCCTGCCCTGCCCCCACTTCCCAATGGCGGATGCAGGCGTCTGTGCTGCTTTTCTGCTGGGGGAGTTACTGTTGGGCTTGTAATCTGTTGGTTTTAATTATTTATCTATTTTTCCTTCCTGTTATGTTGCCCTCTGTGTTTCCAAGGCTCGCCACAGACTCGGCAGGGAGAGTGTTCCTGGTGTTTGAAAACCTCTCTTCTTAAAATTCCCTTCTCGGGACAGGCTTCCCTTCCCGGGACGGAGCTCCCTCCCCTCCTCCTTTGTCTCTTTTTTCGTCTTTTATATTTTTTCCTACCTGTTTTTGAAGACAATGGTCTGCTTTTCTGATTGCCTGATGTCCTCTGCCAGCCTACAGAAGTTGTTTTGTGGAGTTTGCTCGGCGTTGAAATGTTCTTCTGAGGAATTTGTGAGGGAGAAAGTGATCTTCCCGTCCTATTCCTCCGCCATCTTTCCCTCCCCTCGACAAACCACTTTTTTGTGTTAATCTTTTACCCTGAAACTTTGCTGAATTAATTTAAGCTCTAGTTGCTTCTTTGTGGATTCTGTGAAATTTTCTATATATGAAATCACATTATCTGTGAATAGTGATATCTTAGCTTTATCCTTCCACATTGGATGTCTTTTATTTCTTTAACTTATCTAATTTTTATGCCTGGAACTTCCAGTAAGAGTGTTGAATAGCAATGGAGAAAGCAGCCATCTTTGTCTTGTTGCTGATCTTAAGGGAAAGGTTTCAGTCCTCTACCAGTTTATACTGATGCTAGCTGTGTTGTTGTTTATGTAAATTCCCTTTATCATGTTGGATAAGTTTCCTTCTAATTCTAGTTTTCTGAATATTTTTAAATCATGAAATGGTATTTGATTTTGTTACATGATTTTTTAAAAAAAAATTCAATGGAGATGATTATGTGTTTTCACTTTCATTAATGTAGTATATTGAAATGCTTGATTTTCTTATGTTGAATTATTCATATTTGTAGGATAAGTCTTGCTAGTTTGTGGTATATAATCATTTTAATATGCTGTTGCATTCAGTTTACAAGTAATTTGGTGAATATTTTTACACGGATATTAATAAAAGATATTAATCAGTAATTGTCCTTTCTTGCAATATCATAATCTGGCTTTGGTATGAGGGTATGCTGGCTTCATAGAATGAGTTAGAAAACATTTCATCATTCTCTGTTTTTCAGAGGAGTTTGAGAAAGATTGGTGTTAACTTTTTTTTTCAAATGTTTGTCAAGATTTACTATTAAAATTGTCTGGTCTTGGACTTTTCTTTGTTTGGAGGATTTTGATGACAGATTTAATCTTTTAGTGCTTTCCAGATTTTCAACTTTTTCTTGAGTCAGTTTTAGTTGTTTGTATGTTTCTCAGATTTTTTTTTTATTTCATTTAGATTAACTAATTTGTTGGTCTAAAATCATTGATAGTATTCTCATTTTTTCCACTTCTCGGAGATTAACGGTAATGTCTCCAATCCTTATTTTAATATTTTGAGTCTTCTCCTTTTTTTTCTTTTTTGTCAGCATAGATACAGTTTTATAAATTTTGTTGTGTTTTTCAGAGAACCAAACTTTGCTTCCATTGGTTCCCTCTATTGCTTTTACATTTTTCCTATCTGGTCTGATGAAGAGAATAGTCCATGCACTCTCAAGAAGAAGGTGTATTTTACTGTTGTTGGGTGGAGTCCTGTATGTTTAGGTTATATTGTTTTTCAAATTCCCTATTTTGTTACTGATTTTCTGAATACAAGTTATATCTGTTTTGAAAGTAGAGCATTGATATCTCCAGCTCTCATCATAAAACTATCTCCCTACAGTGTCAACACTTGTTTTATATATTTTAAGGCTCCATTGTTTCTTGTGTATGTATATGGTAAAACCTTTTTGATACATTCACCCTTTTGCCTGTGTTTAATGTCTTTCTTTGCTTATTATAATAATATTTGACTTAAAGTTCGTTTTATTTGATGTTATTATAGATAGTCCTTTATTTGATGTTGTTATAGATAATATTTGCATGGGATTCTTTTTACAATGTTTGTTTGTTTGTTTATTTGTTTATTTGTTGCAGCATGTGTCAGAACCTCCTTCCTTCCTCTTAAAGGTTGAATAATATTCCATTGTATACATTCACAGTTTTTAATTTCTTTTAATATAAATGTGTTTATTTTAATTGGAGGCTAATTACTTTACAATATTGAAGTGGTTTTGCAATACATTGACATGAATCAGCCATGGGTGTACATGTGTTCCCCATCCTGAAACTCCTCCCACCTCCCTCCCCATCCCATCATGCTGGGTCATCCCAGTGCACCAACCCTGAACACCCTGTCTCATGCATTGAACCTGGGGTGGCGATCTGTTTCACATACAATAATATACATGTTTCAATGACATTCACCCAAATGATCCCACCCTCGTCCTCTCCCACAGAACCCAAAATGCTGTTCTATACATCTGTGTCTCTTTTGCTGTCTCACATACAGGGTTATCATTACCATATTTCTTAATTCCATGTATATGCATTAGTATACTGTATTGATGTTTTTCTTTCTGACTTACTTTACTCTGGATAATAGGCTCCAGTTTCATCCACCTCATTAGAACTGATTCAAATCTATTCTTTTTAATGGCTGAGTAATACTCCATTGTGTATTTGTACCACAGCTTTCTTATCCATTCATCCATTGATGGACATCTAGGTTGCTTCCATGTCCTGGCTATTATAAACAGTGCTGCCATAAACATTGGGGTACACGTGTCTCTTTCATTTCTGGTTTCCTCGGTTTTTATTCCCAGTAGGGGATTGCTGGGTCATATGGCAGTTCTGTTTCCAGTTTTTTAAGGAATCTCCACACTGTTCTCCATAGTGGCTGTACTAGTTTGCATTCCTACCAACAGTGTGAGAGGGCTCCCTTTTCTCCACACCCTCTCCAGTATTTATTTATTTTTTAATATAAATTTATTTATTTTCATTGGAGGTTAATTGCTTTACAATATTGTATAGGTTTTGTCATACATCAAGATGAATCCACCAGACTTTTGGATAGCAACCATTCTGACTGGCATGAAATGGTACCCCATTGTGGTATTGATTTGCATTTCTTTGATAATGAATATGTTGAGCATCTTTTCATGTGTTTCTTAGCCATCTATATGTCTTCTTTGGAGAAATGTTTTCTTTGGCCCATTTTTTGGTTGGGTCATTTACTTTTCTGAAATTGAGTTGCAGGAGTTTCTTGTATTTTTGAAATTAATTCTTTGTCAGTTGCTTGGTTTGCTATTATTTTCTCCCATTATGAAGGCTGTCTTTTCACCTTGCTTATAGTTTCCTTTGTTGTTCAAAGGCTTTTAAAATTAATTAGGTCCCATTTGTTTATTTTTGCTTTTATTTCCAATATTCTGGGAGCTAGGTCATAGAGGATCCTGCTGTGGTTTATGTTGGAGAGTGTTTTGTCTATGTTTTCCTCTAGGAGTTTTATAGTTTCTGGTCTTATGTTTCGATTTTTAATCCATTTTGATTTATTTGTGTGTGTGTATGTGTATGGTGTTAGAAAGTGTTTTAGTTTCATTCTTTTACAAATTGTTGACCAGTTTTCCCAGCACCACTTGTTAAAGGGATTGTCTTTTCTCCATTGTACATTCTTGTTTCCTTTGTCAAAAATAAACTGTCCATAGGTGCGTGGATTTATCACTGGGCTTTCTATATTGTTCCATTGATCTATATTTCTGTCTTTGTGCCAGTACCATGCTGTCTTGATGATTGTGGCTTTGTAGTAGAGCCTAAAGTCAGGCAGGTTGATTCCTCTGGGACCATTCTTCTTTCTCAAAATTGCTTTGGCTATTCGATACTTTTTTTTTTTTTTTTGTATTTCCATACAAATTGTGAAATTATTTGTCCTAGTTCTGTGAAAAATTCCGTTGGTAGCTTGATAGGGATTGCACGGAATCTATAGTTAGTATATTCATTTTCACTATATTGATTCTTCCAATCCATGAACATGGTATATTTCTCCATCTATATGTGCCCTCTTTGATTTCTTTCACGAGTGTTTCATAGTTTTCTATATATAGGTCTCTTGTTTCTTTAGGTAGATATATTCCTAAGTATTTTATTCTTTTATTTGCAATGGTGAGTGGAATTGTTTCCTTAATTTCTCTTTCTGTTTTCTCATTTTTAGTGTATAGGAATGCAAGGAATTTCTCCGTGCTAATTTTATATCCTGAAATTTTACTCTATTCATTGATTAGCTCTAGTAGTTTTCTGGTGGAATCTTTAGGGTTTTCTGTGTAGAGGATCACATAATCTGCAACAGTGAGAGTTTTGCTTCTTCTTTTCCAATTTGGATTCCTTTTATTTCTTTTTCTGCTCTGATTGCTGTGGCCAAAACTTCCAAAACTATGTTGAATAATATTGGTGAGAGTGGGCACCTTGTCTTGTTCCTAACTTTAGGGTAAATGCTTTCAGTTTTTCACCATCAAGGATAATATTTGCCTTGGGATTGTCATCTATAACTTTTATTATGTTGAGTTATGTTTCTTCTATGGCTGCTTTCTGGAGGTTTTTTTTTTTTTTGTCGTAAATGGATGTTGAATTTTGTCAAAGTCTTTCTCAGCATCTATTGAGATAATCATATGGTTTTTATCTTTTAATTTGTTAATGTGGTGTATTATGTTGATTGATTTGCAGACATTAAAGAATCCTTGCATCCCTGGGATAAAGCCCACTTGATCATGATGTATGATCTTTTTAATATGTTGTTGGATTTTGTTTGCTAGAGTTTTGTTAATGATAATTGCATCTATGTTCATCAGTGATATTGGCCTTTAGTTGTCCTTTTTTTGTGGCATCTTTGTCTGGTTTTGGGTGATGGTGGCCTCATAGAACGAGTTTGGAAGTTTACATTCCTCTGCCATTTTCTGGAAAAGTTTGAGTAGGATAGGTGTTAGCTCTTCTCTAAATTTTTTGCAGAGTTCAGCTGTGAAGCCACCTGGTCCTGGGTTTTTGTTTGCTGGAAGATTTCTCATCAAAAGCATGTAAATTGAAACTGTAATCAGAAATATTCCAGCAAACATAAGTTGGAATTTTTAATAGTTTTTTCCTGTAATTGACATCTAATCTTACTGCCTTGTGGTCAGAAAAGATGTTTGGCATGATTTCAACTTTTTTGAGTTTACCAAGTCTAGATTTATGGCCCAGGATGTGATCTATCCTGGAGAAGGTTCTGTGTGCACTTGAGAAAAAGTGAAATTCACTGGAGGTGAAATGTCCTATAGATATCAATTAGGTCTAACTGGTCCATTGTATCAATTAAAGTCTGTATTTCCTTGTTAATTTCCTATTTAGTTGATCTATCCATAGCTGTGAGTGGGGTATTTAATCTCCCACTATTATTATGTTACTGTTAATGTCCCCTTTCATACTTGTCAGTATTTACCTTACATATTGTGGTGCTGCTATGATGAGTGCATATATATTTATAGTTGTTATATCTTCTTGTTGGATTGATCCTTTGATCATTATGTAGTGTCCTGTCTCTTTTCACAGCCTTTATTTTACAGTCTATTTTACCTGATTTGAATATTGTTACTCCTGCTTTCTTTTGGTCTCCATTTGCTTGAAATATCTTTTATCCAGCCCTTCACTTTCAGTCTGTATGTGTCCCTTGTTTTGAGGTAGGTCTTTTGTAGGGTCTTGTTTTTGTATCCATTCAGCCAGTCTTTGTCTTTTGGTTGGGGCATTCAACCCATTTACATTTAAAGTAATTATTGATAAGTATGACCCTGTTGCCATTTACTTTGTTAATTTGGTTTTGAGTTTATACACCCTTTCTATATTTCCTGTCTAGAGAAGATCCCTTCAGTTCAGTTCAGTTCAGTTCCGTTGCTCAGTCATGTCTGAACTTTGTGACCCCATGAATCGCAGCATGCCAGGCCTCCCTGTCCATCACCATCTCCTGGAGTTCACTCAGACTCACGTCCATCGAGTCTGTGATGCTATCCAGCCATCTCACCCTGGGTCGTCCCTATATCCTCCTGCCCCCAATCTCTCCCAGCATCAGAGTCTTTTCCAATGAGTCAACTCTTCATGTGAGGTGGCCAAAGTACTGGAGCTTCAGCTTTAACATCATTCCTTCCAATGAAATCCCAGGGTTGATCTCCTTTAGGATGGACTGGTTGGATCTCCTTGCAGTCCGAGGGATTCTCAAGAGTCTTCTCCAACACCACAGTTCAAAAGCCTCAATTCTTTGGTGCTCGGCCTTCTTCACAGTCCAACTCTCACATCCATACATGACCTCTGGAAAAACCATAGCCTTGACTAGACGGACCTTAGTCGGCAAAGTAATGTCCCAGCTTTTGAATATACTATCTAGGTTGGTCATAACTTTTCTTCCAAGGAGTAAGCGTCTTTTAATTTCACGGCTGCAGTCACCATCTGCATTGATTTTGGAGCCCTCCAAAATAGTCTGACACTGTCTCTACTGTTTCCCCATCTATTTCCCATGAAGTAATGGGACCAGATGCCATGATCTTCGTTTTCTGAATGTTGAACTTTAAGCCAATTTTTTCACTCTCCTCTTTTACTTTCATCAAGAGGCTTTTTAGTTCCTCTTCACTTTCTGCCATTAGGATGGTGTCATCTGCATATCTGAGGTGATTGATATTTCTCCCGGCAATCTTGATTCCAGCTTGTGTTTCTTCCAGTCCAGCGTTTCTCATGATGTACTCTGCATATAAGTTAAATAAGCATGGTGACAATATACAGCCTTGATGTACTCCTTTTCCTATTGGAACCAGTCTGTTGTTCCATGTCCAGTTCTAACTCTTGCTTCCTGACCTGCATACAGATTTCTCAAGAGGCAGGTTAGGTGGTCTGGTGTTCCCATCTCTTTCAGAATTTTCCACAGTTTATGGTGATCAACACACACAAAGGCTTTGGCATAGTCAATAAAGCAGAAATAGAATTTTTCTGGAACTCTCTTGCTTTTTCCATCATCCAGTGGATGTTGACAATTTGATCTCTGGTTCCTCTGCCTTTTCTAAAACCAGCTTGAACATCAGAGAGTTCACGGTTCACGTATTGCTGAAGCCTGGCTTGGAGAATTTTAAGCATGACTTTACTAGCATGTGAGATGAGTGCAATTGTGTGGTAGTTTGAGCATTGTTTTGCATTGCCTTTCTTTGAGATTGGAATGAAAATGGACCTTTTCCAGTCCTGTGGCCACTGCTGAGTTTTCCAAACTTGCTGGCATATTGAGTGCAGCACTTTCAGAGGAGCTACCTTGCGTCCAAGGTCAGTGATGGCCGGGAGGAGACACCCCACGTCTGAGGCCAGTGGTGGCTGAGAGGAGACATCCCGTGTCCGAGATCAGGCGTGGCCAGGAGAAGCCACCTGCAACCGAGACCAGGGGTGGTGACTTTGAGGATCCACCCCGAGCCCGAGCCCAGGGGCAGCAGCTGGGAGGAACCACCCATGCCCAAGGCCAGGGCCCGGTGGCCAGGAGGAGCAACCCGAGGAGTGGTGGCTGCACAGGAGGGCCTAGAGGAGCTATCCCACATTGAAGATCCTTTAGCATTTGTTAAAGAGCTGGCTTGGTGGTGCAGAATTCTCTCAGCTTTTGCTTGTCTGTAAAGCTTTGATTTCTCATTCATATTTGAACGAGATCCTTGCTGGGTACAGTAATCTTGGTTGTAGGTTTTTCTCTTTCATCATGTTAAGCATGTCCTGCCAGTCCCTTCTGGCCTGAAGAGTTTTATTGAAAGATCAGCTGTTATCCTTATGATAATTCCCTTGTGTGTTATTTGTTGTTTTTCCCTTGCTGCTTTTAATATTTGTTCTTTGTGTTTGATCTTTGTTAATTTCATTAATATGTGTCTTGGGCTGTTTTGCCTTAGGTTTATCCTGTTTGGGACTCTCTGGGTTTCTTGGACTTGGGTGACTATTTCCTTCCCCATTTTAGGGAAATTTTCAACTATTATGTCCTCAAGTATTTCCTCATGGCCTTTCTTTTTGTCTTCCTCTCCTGGGACTCCTATGATTTGAATGTTGGGGTGTTTAACATTGTCCCAGAGGTCTCTGAGGTTGTCCTTATTTTTTTGTAATTATTTTTTTCTCTCTTCTTCACTTATTTCTATCATTCTGTCTTCTACATCACTTATCCTATCTTCTGCCTCCATTATTCTACTGTTGGTTCCCTCCAGGGTGTTTTTGATCTCATTTATTGCATTATTCATTATTGATTGAGTCTTTTTATTTCTTCTAGGTCCTTGTTAAACTTTTCTTGCATCTTCTCAATCCTTGTCTCTGGGATATTTATCTGTAACTCCATTTTGTTTTCAAAATTTTGGATCACTTTTACCATCATTATTCTGAATTCGTTTTCAGGTAGACTCCCTATCTCCTCCTCTTTTGTTTGGTTTGCTGGGCATTTATCCTTTACCTGCTGAATATTTCTCTTCCTTTTCATCTTGTTGAGATTGCTGTGTTTGGGTTGGCCTTTCTGTATTCTGGCAGTTTGTGATTCCTCTTTATTGTGGAGGTTCCTCACTGTGGGTAGGGTTGGCTGGATGGCTTGTTGGGTTTCCTGGTTAGGGAAGCTTGCTATGGCGTTCTGGTGGATGTAGCTGGATTTCTTCTCTCTGGAGTGCAATGAAGTGTCCAGTAGTGAGTTTTGAGATGTCTATGTGATTGGTGGGACTTTGGACAGCCTGTATATTGAAGTTCCTGTGTTGCTGGAGAATTTGCATGGTATGTGTTGCTCTGGAACTTGTTGGCACTTGGGTGGAGCTTGGTTTCAGTGTAGGTATGGAGGCTTTTTGATAAGCTCTTATCGATTAATGTTCCCTGGAGAGAGGAGTTGTCTGCAGTTCTCAGGTTTGGGGCTTAAAATTCCTGCCTCTGGTGTTCAGTCTTATTCTTACAGTAGCCTCAAGACTTCTTATTCTTACAGTAGCCTCAAGACTTCTCCATCTATACAGCACCAATAATAAAACATCTAGGTTAATGATGAAAATATTCTCCACAGTGAGGGACACCCGGAGAGGTTCACAGAGTTACATGGTGAAGAGAAGAGGGAGGAGGGAGATAGAGGTGACCAGGAGGAGAGGAGGTGGAATAAAAAGGGGGAGAGAACAAGCTAGCCAGTAATCAATTCCCTATGTGCTCTCCACAGTCTGAAACCCTCAGAGAGGTTCACACAATTACACTGAGAAAAGAAGAGGGAGGAAGGAGACAGAAGTGACCAGGAGGAGAAAAGGGGGAATCAAAAGGAAAGAGACAGATCCAGCCAGTGATCAGTTCCCTAAGTGTTCTCCATAGCCCAGAACACACAAAGAGATTCACAGAGTTGGGTAGGGAAGAGAAGGGGAAGTTGGAGTTAGAAGTGACCTTGTGGAGAGAAAGGAGAGTCAAAAGGGGTAGAGAGCAATAAAGCCAGTAATCACACTCCCAAGTAAAAATGAGTACTGAAGATTTTGTTCTTAAATGTACAAAATTGATCACAAATACCAAAAAGCAAAGATTAAAAATATAGAGTATAGTTTAGGTTCTCAAAAATACAATATTAAAAAAAAAGTCACAAAAATTATAAAATACATATATGAAGTTTGCTTTAAAAAGTTTCTTTTTTTGCAAGGTTATAGTAGGTTATGAAAATGAAAATTAAAAGAGTAATAGATGACTAAAAATAAAAAAAATTAAAACATTTTAAAATTGATAATAGTAAATATATATCTATTAATTTCTCTGGAACTGTTGCGGGCTGTGTGGGGTCAGTTCAGTTTCAGATAGTTTCTTGATCTGGCTTATAATTCTCAAGATCTATAGGCCCCTTCCAATGTAGTCGGTGCTAACTACAGGGTTTTAGTCTGTTGCACCTGTCACTTCTAAAGAGGTTCCCTTTGTTTATTTTAGCTTCTTCTCTTTGCTGGTCTTTTCAGTGTCTAATTTCCCCCCTGACTCAAGGGGGTGTGAGTGGTCGCTTATTTACACTCACTTGTTCAGTCGTGCTGTGGGGAGGAACACTGCAAGCATACATCACTGGCATGTGTGGGGAGTGCTCACAGTGTCTTGGCCACACTGTGTTTGCCCCTGCTCATGTCATGTGTGCTTTCCCAGCCTACACTTCTCAGACTCTAGGTTGCTCTGATGGGGAACTGTCTGAGGTGGGCCATGGGTTGTGTGCACTTCCTGTTATGCCCAGTGTCCGAGTCCCCAAAACTGAGAGAATAAGACATCCACAGCAATGCAAAAGCATAAAAGGGTTTATTGCTAGCTCGAGCTAGGGCTCCTGTCTCATCCAGCACAGTGGAGTCTTGACTCTGAGCTCTGACTCACAGCTGCTTTTATACAGGTGGTTCTTAGTACAACTGGTGGGTAATGATTGGCTGAGCGTGATTTCCAAATCCTGCATCCCTATCCGAATTGGCTCAGGTTTGGTGCCATCAGGGACTTTCCCAGGGTGTGGTTCCCCAGAATCATGACTCAGGTTTTAATCCAGTTTGGCGCCAGCGGGAACTCTCCTAGGGTGGGGCTTCCTAGAATTATGACTCATGCTTACAAGAACCTGAGGCTTAGGCCTATTGTGGCCTGTTGAGCCTGTCATGGCTCAGGTTAGGTCCCAACACTTCCCAGGTTTAAACTGCTCAGTTTCAGGTTCTTGGGTACTCCACTAAGGCACAGACTTGGTTGGGCATGCGTTTTGTGCCCTTTCCAGGTCTGAGCATCTCAGGCAACCAGTTGTTTGGCGAATGCAGTCTCCCCAGGTTCATATTCTCACTTCCCCGGTCCCAGCCGCTCAGTTTCCTGGGTGGCAGCAGGCGCGCCTGTCTCAAGTGTGCCATGTGTCTCTTCTGGAGAGCTGATCTCTGTCTGTGATCCTCCCGGTGAATGTCAACCATCAAGAATCCCAAGAAGTCTTGGTTAGCGACTGGAAGCCTGCTTACAGTTTGGTATAGGATGCCTCTCTGGGACCAAGATTGTCCCTTTCCAGCTCTGGTTGTCCCCCGCCTGCCTTCCTGTCTCTGGCGGGGCATGGGCTGATCCACAGTCAGTAAGCTCTCTTCCGGTATTCGCTCAGTCCTTTGTTCTGTGAGCATGCCTGTCAATGCCTTAGGTTACAGCTTTTTGCGGGATAGTTCTCTCTCCCTCTCTCTCTCTCTCTCTCTCTCTCTCTCTCTCTCTCTCTGCCTCTCTCTCTCTCTCTGTCTCTCTCTCTCTCTCTTTTTTTTTCTCTCTCTCTTTCTCTGTCTATCCCACAGTTTGGGTTACTATCTCACATTAGTTCTCTCTGATTTCCCTCAGAGCATTCAGGCCCAGTCCTTACCCTAAGCAATGCAGCCTGCACCTCCCTGTTCAGCCCCTGCTTACTGGTGGTGGATGTGAGAGCTAGGAGTTGCTGTTAGGCACATAATCTGCAGGTTTTATTTATTTATTTATAATTCCTCCCCATTATGTTGTCCTTTGAGATTCCAAAACTCCCCACAGACCGACCGGTGAGAGTGTTTCCTGGTGTTTGGAAACTTCTCCTCTTTTAAGACTCCCTTCCCAGGCCATATCTCCATCCCTATCTCTTTTGTCTTTCCTTTATCTTTTATATTTTGTCCTACCTCCTTTTGAAGACAATGGGCTGCCTTTCTGGGTGCCTGATGTCCTCTGCCAGCATTCAGAAGTTGTTTTGTGGAATTTGCTCAGCGTTCAAATATTCTTTCAATGAATTTGTAGGGGACAAAGTGGTCTCCCTCTCCTATTCCTCCACCATCTTAAGACCTCCCCCCCGACCCCCATCATTTCAGCTTTAACCTGTTTGTGTTTTGGGATCTAAAGAGAGTTTCTTGTAAACAGCATATAGTTAGACCATGTTATTAAATCCATCTTTCAATACATGCCTTTTAGTTGAAGTTACATTTGAAGCAATTACTAATAAGTAGGGGTGCCTGTTATTTGGTATTTGTTTTGATATGACACCATTTCTGTCCTTCATCTCTCCCATTACTGCCTTCATTAGTTTTGAGTTATTTTTTGTAGCTTATTTCTGTAGGGAGTTTTGACTCCCCCTTCTTATTTCTCTTTGTGTATATTTTAAATATGCTTTCTTTGTGGTTATCACAGAAATTGCAATTAATATTTTAAATTTATAATGTTGTATTTCTAATTGATGCAACCTTGTCTAAAACAATGTATAAAAATTTTATTCATGCATATTTTTCCAAAAACTTATGTTTTTATCAGAAATCCATCTTTATACATTATGTAGCCAATAATGCAGGTTTATTATTTTTATGCATTATCTTTTATTCATATAGAAAGTAAAAAATGGGTTACAAACAAAAATAAAATAAAACTGGCATTTATATTTATTTGTGTGGTTACCAATGCTGTGATTCTATACATGTTTTTATGTCTTTGAATTATTCTTTAGTGTCCTTTCATTTTATCCTAAATGAACCTTTTCAACATTTCCTGTGTGGTAGCTCTACTGGGTCTACTGGTAACAAATGCCCTCAGCATTTGTTTATCTGGCAAAGTGTTTATATTTTTACAATTTTCTCATTTCTTTTAATTTCTTTTTTAATTGAGATATAGTCAACAAACAAAAACTATGTAAGCTACAGGTGTAGAATATAGTAATTCACAATTTTAAAGGTTATACTGCATTTATAGGTGTTATGAAGTATTGGTTATATTTCTTGTTATACAATTTATCCTTGTACTTTATTTATTTTATACATTACAGTATGTACCTTTTAATCCCATACTCCAAAATTTCCCCTCATTTCCCCTCTCCCAACTGGTAACCACTAATTTGTTCTTCATCCATAAATCTGTTTCTATTTTGTTATATTCATTGGTTTCATTTTTTTAAAATACTCCATATATAAGTGATGTCATAGAGTATCTGTCTGTCTTTGTCTGACATTTCATTTAGCATAATGTGCTCTAAATCCACCCATGGTGTTTGTTGCAAATGGAAAAAATTCATTCTTTTTATGGCTGAGTAATGAAAAGTGAAAATGAAAGTTGCTCAGCCGTGTCCAACTCTTTGCCACCCCATGGACTATACAGTCCATGGAATTCTCCAGGCCAGAATACTTGAGTGGGTAGCCTTTCCCTTCTCCAGGGGATATTCCCAACACAGGGATCGAACCCAGGTTTCCCACATTGCATGAGGATTCTTTATCATCTGAGCCACCAGGGAAGCCCAAGAATACTGGAATGGGTAGCCTATCCCTTCTCCAGTGGACCTTCCTGACCCAGAAATCTTGACCTTAGAATCGAACTGGGGTCTCCTGCATTCCTGCATTGCAGGTGGATCCTTAACCAGCTGAGCTACCGAGAAAGTCCATGGCTGAGTTATAGTTAATATATCTGTTGATGGACACAACTTGCTTCTCTATCTCAGCAATCATAAATAATGCTATTATGAACATTGGAGTGCATGCATCTTTTTGAATGGGTGAAGTTTTTTTTTTTTTCTTGTCTTTTGGATGTATACTCAGAAGTGATATTCCTGTGTCATGTGTTCAGTCACTAAGTCGTGTTTGACTCTTCACAATCCCATGGACTGTAACACACCAGGCTCCTATATTCTCCACTATCTCCTGAAGTTTCCCAGAATTCATGTCCATTGAGTCCATGATGCTATCTAACCATCTCATCCTCTGCCACCCCTTCTCCTTTTGCCTTCAATCTTTTCCAGCATCAGGGTCGTTTCCAGTGAGTTGGCTTTTTACATCAGGTAGCCAATATATTGAGGCTTCAACTTCAGCAAATAGTCCTTCCAATGAATATTCAGGACTGATTTGCTTTAGGATTGACTAGTTTGATCTCATTGCAGCCCAAGGGACTCTCAAGTCTTCTCTGGTACCATGATTTAAAAGTGTCAGTTCTCCAGAACTCAGACTTCTTTGTGGTTCAGCTCTCACATCCATACATGAATATTGGAAAAAAACATAGCTTTGACTACATGGACGTTTGTTGGCAAAGTGATGTCTCTGCTTTTTAATATACTGTCTAGGTTTGTAATAGCTTTCCTTTCAAAGAGCAAGTGCCTTTTAATTGCATGGCTAGAGTCACCATTCACAGTGATTTTGGAGCCCAAGAAAATAAAATCTGTCCCTGTTTCCACTTTTTCCTCTTCTGTTTGCCATGAAATGATGGGACCAGATGCCATAATCTTAACTTTTAATGCGGAGTTTCAAGCCATTTTTTTCAATCTCCACTTTCACCCTCATCAAGAGGCTCTTTAGTTCCTCTTCACTTTCTGCCATTAGAGTGGTATCATCTGTATATCTAAGGTTGTTGGTATTTCTTCCAGCAATTTTGATTCCAGCTTGTGATTCATCCAGCGCAGCATTTTGCACATAGGGCTTCCTAGTTGGCACATTGGTAAAGAGTCCACCTGCCAAAGCAGGAGATGCAAAAGACATGGATACAATCCCTGGGTTGGAAAGATTCCTTGGAGTAGACAATGGCAGCCCACTCTAGTATTCTTACCTGGGAAATCCCATGGAGAGAGGAACCTGGTGGGCTACAGTCCAGGGAGTCACAACAAGTAAGACATGACTGAGCGACCGAGCACACACACACACACACACACACACACACACACACACACACTGCTTATAGGCAGGGTGACAGTATACAGCCTTGTACTTTTTCCCAGTTTTGAACCACTCAGTTTTTCCATGTCCAATTCTAACTGTTGTTTCTTGACCCTTATATAGGTTTCTCAGGAGATAGGTAAGGTGTAGTTCATCGTGATCTACACAAAGGGTCATATGTTAGTTCTCTTTTTAGTTTCTGTAGGAATCTCCATGCTATTTTTCCATAGCTGCAGCAGCAGTTAACAATTAACAGTGTACGAGAGTTCCCTGTCCCCACATCCTCGCCAAAAATTTTGTGGTCTTTTTGATGACAGCCAGTCTGACAGTGTGAGGTAGTATCTCATTTTGTTTGGTTTTATTTCCATTTATCTTATAATTCACGATGTTGAGCTTCTTTTCATGTGCTGTTGTCCATCTGTATGGCATCTTTGGAAAATGTCTATTTAGATCTTCTGCCCGGTTTTTGATTGGGTTGTTTGTTAGTTATTTTTTTTGAAGTTGACTTGTATGAACTGTTTATATATTTTGGACATTAAACCGTTATTGGTCATATCATTAATAAACATTTTCTCCTATTCAGTAAATTTTCTTTTCATTTTATCAATGGCTTCCTTTGCTGGGCAAAAGATTTTAAGTTTAATTAAGACCCCTTTGTTTATTTCTGGTTTCATTTCCTTAGCTTTAGATAGATAGATCCAAAAAAAATTACTATGTTTTATGTCAAAGAGTGTTCTGTATATGTTTGCTTCTAGGAGTTTTATGGTTTCTGATATAATGTTTATGTCTTTAATGCATTTGAGTTTATTTTTGTATATAGTGTGAGAAATGTTCTAATTTCATTCTTTTACATGTAGCTGCCCAGTTTTCACAATACCACTTATTGAAGAGTCTGTCTTTTCTTCATTGTATAATCTGCTTCCTTTGTTGTAGATCAATTAACTATAAGTGTATGGGTTTATTTTGGGCTGTCCGTTCTGTTCTGTTGATTCATGTGTCTGTTTTTGTGCCAGTACCACAATGTTTTGATTACTAAAGCTTTGTATTTTTGGTCTGAAGTCAGAGAGTATGATTCCTCCAGCTCTGTTTCTCTTTCTCAAAATTGTTTCAGCTATTTGGGCCTTTTCATTTCCATAGATATTTTAGTATTTTTTGTTCTAGTTCTGTGGAAATTGCCTGTCATGTTTTGATAGGGATTGCATTGAACCTGTAGATTGCCTTTAGTAGTATGATCATTTCCAATCAATGAACAGAATAATTTTTCATGTTTGTCCTTGACATTGTTTGAATTTCTAAATACACTAGTATACATGGGTACATTTGAATGCCCTAATTCTCCAAAGAAACTCATTCTTTAGGTATTCCTCTCAAGCTTTAGGCCATGTATTCTATGTATTAATTATAATTTTTGCCCTAGATGACTGTGGGTTAATTCACCTTGAAAAGTTTTGAAGCAGTGCTCATTGCTTTTCTATCCTGAGTGAGTTCTGAGTTTAAAACTATTAAAAAAATATATACCATATACTGTAGTATTTTCTTGTGTTTTATTTCACTTTTCAGAAATGCTGGTATCATACAACTACGTTAATTTCATTGTGTAGCCACTTGCCTTTTCAAATTATCTGCATTGCAGAATTTATAAAAGTCCCTGTATGCGAGACAGCAAAAGAAACACAGATGTATACAACAGTCTTTTGGACTCTGTGGGAGAGGGAGATGGTGGGATGATTTGGGAGAATGGCATTGACACATGTATAATATCATATATGAAACGAATTGTCAGTCCAGGTTTGATGCATGATACTGGATGCTTAGGGCTGGTGCACTAGGATGACCCAGAGGGATGGTATGGGGAGGGAGGAGGGAGGGCGGTTCAGGATAGGGAACACGTGTATACCTGTGGCAGATTCATGTTGACATATGGCAAAACCAATACAATATTGTAAAGTAACTTCCAATTAAAATAAATAAATTTATATAAAAAATAAAAAAATTAAATAACATTAAAAAAAGTTACTTGAGACTTGGGAGTGACTCTTGCTTTATTCTACTAGCTTTCTCATTTATACTGTGAATTTAGGGGCATCCCTGTGTTCATCCTCTAATTGTATAGTGGGAAACCTTTTCCTCTTTTGAATTTACTCATGTCCCTAGAAATTTTTATTCTCTTTTGTCTTAATTTGGGGAAATTGCACATGGGGCATAATATGAGTTTCCTTTGACTTCCATAACAAATTACCACAAAATCAGTGGCTAAAAATAATAGATATTTAATTTCTCACAACCCTGAGGTCAGAAGTTTGAAATAAACATGTTAGTAGGTTTGCATTCCCTCTGGAGTCTCTTGGGGAGAAACCATTCTTTGTCTCTTTCAGCTTCAATTGTTTCCAGACATTCTTTGACAAGAGGTCATATAACTCCAATCTCTATCTCAGAGGTCATGGTGCCTTCTCTTCTTTCTATAATATCACTCTAATAAGGATTATTTTCATTACATTTAGGACCCACATGGATAATTCAGAGTGATTTCCTCATCTTAAGATTCCGACATTTGCAAAATCTCCTTTTCCAAATAAGCTAGTATTAATAAATTCTAAGAATTAGGATGTGAACATATCTTTTCAGAGGCTACCATTCAATCCATTACAGGGAATTTTGAAGGGGAGATGAGAAAAATGCCTTCTCAGTAGATGACTGTCAGGGTGTTGTATCTGCAAAGTCAGTAAACTTTTTATACTCCCCAGATTAATAGTCCTTTGGGCAGCTCAAGTTAATGTTATGCTGGATGTCAATCTTCCTGAGTTTTCTTATTCTCTGGGGAATAAGGGGTTAAAAGGGGCAAAAATATTTGCATATGATAGGGATTTTCTCTATTTTAAAGGAAAAGCTGATTTTAAATTGTTGATATATCCATCTATCTCCCTTTATTATCTGATCACCAGGTTCATAAACATCTCCCATCATCCATTTCGTGAACTTGAAGGTTTCTATATCTGCTGGCTCACCCTTAACCACCTTTGATCTTATAGTGGAATGTGACAAGTAGACAAAGGCCAGTTCTTATATAAAAACAGAACTCAAACCCCTAATGTGCAACAGCTAACTCAGGAAGCCAAATCACAACCTTTGCAGTAAACTGAGCAGGAAGTCAAACAACCTCCTGTAGCAATAAGTTCAAAACAGCCAGAACATGAACAATAACTGCCAGCTTCTCTAAATTTTGGTTCTGCTTACAAATTAGGACTAAATGACAGAAACAAAATATGCTTCCCTAACAGATTAAACCTAATATGCCCTGCTTCTAGTTAGTTTGCTTTCAGCTTCTCTTTGCCAACAGTTTCCATTCAGAGCATATCTGAAGCCTTCGTTTTTTCCATTATAAAGATTTCCTACTCCTTTGCTTGCCTTTGAGCTTTTGAAAAATGTAAGTGATGGTGACTACTTATTATAGCAATATCTGATTAAATAAGCTTTAATTGTTTTCACTTGGTTGGTCTTTTTTTATTCCCATAAGAGGCATGGGAAAGTTTGGGATGTTCTTTCATTCACTGCAATGGAGGAGTAAGGCTTTACTAGGCTGCCCTCAGCCCCATTGTCCTAGACCCTTGCCTAAGAATTTGAACTTCTCAGTTGTGATGCAATGAGAGGCTCTGGCTTGACTTTAGAAACAAGAGGTACCACTCTTTTCTGTTTTCTGGTTCCCCTAAACCTAGGTGGGATTTTTAAGGACTCTTTCCCACCTCTCTGGGCATTTTGACCCTAAGGAGGGCCAATATGTGAGACTTCTTTTATAGGGACACACACCACAGACTCACTGTTTGCTGCTTTCTCTCCTTTTAGATCCTCTTCCATTAAAATAGGGCCTTTTACCTCACCTTTTAATGGGTCAAAAATCTAGATTTATCACTTATTAACTCTGTAGCTTTTTGAAAGTTTCTACTTGGCAATTCATTTTCCTCCTTCATAAAATAGGTATGAATATAGCACCTATCTCACAGGGTTGTAAACACTCTATGTAGGTAAACTCACATACAGCACTGTAGAACAGTGTCTGGAACATAGTGAACACTGAAGAAGTACTTACAATTATGACTTTCAAAGAAGACAATAGTTCTAAACTGTTACTAGTGCTGCGATAAAAATAGGTATTAGGTATCATCCAGGTTTAAGGGAAAATGGTGTTTCATTCTGTTATGACGAAAGAGGTCACAAAAGGCATTTTAGAGGAATTTTCTGTAACATTTCAGTAATTACTTGTCAAGCAGATGGTGAGACAATATGGGCTTGCAAGTGTTTAAAAAAAAAGGCAAGATAATGTAAAACTGGTACATCTAAGAAACTACAAATAAGTAAGGAGGGTTAATGGGGAAGATAGTTGGATGTAACTAAAAAATGTGAAAAGAATGATCTACAGAAGTTTGTTTCACAGAATGAATATGGAGTTTAGATTTTAACCTATAGATAAACACTTCTCAAAAATTAGTACATAATCTTAAGCTGCTCATGTAAAATTCAAATATCTTTGCTCAGTTTTAGAGGTCTGGGTAAAGGTCCAAGAATCTACATGTTTATTAAGTTACGCAGATGATTCTGAGGACCGTGGTTTTCTTATACCATGCTGTGAGAAACGTTTGGCTGCAGCTACATGTACTTGATTAAACTTACGTTTTGAAAGATCTAATTCTATTGTTCCCAACTTGAAGTGCACATTAAAATCATTAAAAATGGGATCCAGATAGTTTTTAAAATTCCTCAGATGAGTCCAAGGTTCAGTCAAGGTTGAAAAGTCTTGACTTGGCAGCAATGCAAAGGGCAGATATTAGAATAGTAAAACTGGAAGCAAGCAGTTAAAATATTTGCAAGAATGATGAGAACAGGAACAAGGGCAATAGCTGGAGAGCTGGAGGAGTAGCTGAGATATTAAGACTAGCACATCTAGAGTTGGTAATTTATTGCAGACAGAAGTGAAGGATTGGGCAATATTAACGGTGACTCTCAGGATTTAGAGTTAGGGTTTGAGTGAAGGGAGGTGCCATTCAACAAGATAGAAACCACAGGAGGAGAAACAGATTTGGAAGAAGACTACCATTTTATAGCAGAGGTGGATGGATGACCTATTTGTTATTCTTTGGTATTGGTTCCCAGATTTTAGTATACAAAAAAAAAAAAAAAGTCACCTGGGGGTTTGTTAACAATACAAATTCTTATTTCCTCCCTATTTCCATCTGGGAGGATTTAGAATGGAGCCCAGTGATTTTTTAATTTTTTTACTTTTATTCTTTTGAACAGCCCCAGTACAGTATGTAGGCCTTTGTTAAATGTATTGAGAAATGCTTACTAAAAGTAAATTTAAAAAAATACACTAAAAGTCTATTTCATGACTATGAATTGACAGCTACTAATGATTTAAAAGAAGAGTCTGGTGTTAATATTAAATAATATTCTTCTTTTTATACAGTTCTGCATTAATAAAATGTTTACAATATAATAGAGAAATTTTAATGCATAGTGGAAATAGAAAGTCTCATATGTTAGTGATTACAACTTAGTCTAGGTAGCGATTAACTTTAATGAAAGTTTAACTCTATTATAAATAAAAGCAACTGATGTATATGGGAGTATATGTAGGTTCACCTTGCTAAATATATTTTGTGTTATTGCTGACCATTAATTCTATCTTTAGAAACATCAGAATCTCTTTGCTCTCCTTTGCCTTGTGAAGCATTTCAAAACCCTAAAAAAAATAAATAAAATTAACTTATAATATCAATTCTGATAATTTTCATTATGAAGTTGTTAAATTCAAGTATCTAGGTAAGTTTGCTAATTATTTTACCTGGGCCTCTACAAACTGCTGCCAGTTAAGTTAGAGAAAAAAATTTCCTCAGACGATCAGTCAGTTTATGCTGTAATGTATGATGAAAAATACCAGATAAGTATCCCAAGACATGCTTCATGACAAAATTTCCTTTTATGATGTTTCATAATAAAATACAGATTTCCTTATCTTCAGGGACATAATTAAATCACTCCAAAAATGGATATACCTGCACTTCTTACCCCATGAATATTTTCTTTCTTCATATAAATGACCTTAAAATATGAAGTCAAAATAAAACAAACATGGACATTTATTCTTACTCCACAATATTCTCGGGCATTGAATATCTGAGGTGGTAGAGCCTAAAGGGTGGAAATCTTCATCCTCATTTCTTGAAGTACTTTCAAACTGACAGAAATGTTATTAATACATATTTTATTTTGTAAGTATCTAAAATTCTGGTCACTTCTTCCTGTCTCTGCTTCACGTAGATTGACAAAGATATAGAAAGAAAGAGATCAACTGATCTCAATGTTTTATGTTTTATTTTCCCTGTCCACTATGCTATAGAAGAGGAACAGCTTTTAATGGTATAATATTTTTGAGGCACTCCAACATAAAAACAGACTTAAAGAATACAATATGTAACCATTTAGCCTAAATTCACAGAGAAAGAGAAGTTAAACAAAGTGAAAAGTCAGAGAACTACTCTCAAGTGAAAGCAAGATAAAACACTGAAAAAATAAATAACGAAACCAAAATAAAGAACTTACCAGATAGAACATTCAAAATATTGATAATAAAAGTGTTAAATCAATTATGAAAAAGAATTGATCCAAACACTGAATATTTAAACAAGGAACTAAAAACTAAAAAATACCCAATCAAAATAAATAATTTAATACCTGATATAAAAATTACCCTAGAATGAATGAATACTAAATAAAGAGATACAGAAAAATGAAAAAGTAATCTGGAAGATAGAATAATGGAAATCACACACTCAGAGCAGCAGAAAGAAAAACTATTTTTTTTAAAATGAAAGCAATCCAAAAGACTTTTGATATAACATTAAGCACTTTAATATTCACAATATAGGGGTACCAGAAGTAGAAGAGAGAGAGAGTGGTATCAAGTACTTATTTGGAGTAATATGGATGAAAACTTCCCAAATCTGAAGAAAGGAACAGATATTCAGGTACAGGATACACAAAAGTTCCCAAATAAGATAAAGCCAAATAATCCCATACCAAGATAATTCTAAAAGAAGCAAGAGAAAAAACAATCAGTTACAAGGGAATCCCATAGCTATCAGCTAATTAATTTTACAGCATAAACTTTGCAAACCAGAGTGAGTGGCATGATATTCAATATATTCAAAGTGTTGGAAGGGAAAAACCTGCAACCTAGGATGTTCTACCCAGAAAGATTATCATTTAGAATAGGAAAAGAGGGCTTCCCTGGTGGCTCAGTGGTAAAGAATCTGCCTGCCAATGCAGGAGACACAGGTTCAATCTCTGATAGGGGAAAATCCCATATGCCTCGGAGCAACTAAGCCCATGTGTCACAACTATTGGGCCTGTGCTCTGGAGCCTGGGAGTCACGACTACTGAAGTCTTCACACCCTGGAGCCCATGTTCCACAACAGGAGAAGCCACTCCAATGAGAAACCTGAGCACTGCAACTGGAGAATAGGCCCTGCTCTCTGCAACTAGAGAAAACCAGAACAGCAATAAAGACCTAGCATAGCCAAAAATAGATAAATAAATTAAATTCTAAAAAGAAAAATACAAAAAGAGATAAATAACTTCCCAGACAATCAAAGACTAAAATAATTAATCAATACTAAACCTATCCTTAAAGAAATGTTGAAGGGTCTCTAAATGAAAAGAATTAAGAATTCATAGGAAAGAGAAAAATCCCACTAGGAAAGAAAAATACAGTAAAAAATGAAAAGCACCTAAACTAGCCAATATATAGATTAAAATACAAAAAAATTATAAAAGCAACTACAACTACAATGAACTATTAAGGGATAAAAATGATGATGTAAAATAAGACATCAAAAAGAAAAGATATATGAAGGGAGTAAACAATATTGATCCTTTAGAATGCATTTGTCATGAGAGGCTACTGTTAAAAACTATATGCCAATTAAATGGACAGTCTGGAAGAAATGGACAAATTCTTAGAAAGTTACAAACCTCCAAGATCCAACCAGGAAGAAATAGAAAACATGAACAGACTAATCACAAGTACTGAAATCAAAACTTTGATAAAAAGTCTTCCAACAGATGGCTTCACAGGCAAATTCTACCAAACGTTTAGAGAAGAGCTTACACCTATCCTGTTTCACCCTGATACCAAAACCAGACAAAGATATCACAAAAAAAGAAAATTACAAACAAATATCACTGATGAACATAGATGTAAAAATTCTCAACAAAATCTAGCAAACAGAATCAACAAGACATTACAAGGATCAAACACCATGATCAAGTGGGGTTTATTCCAGGGATGTAAGGATTCTTTCATATATGCAAATCAATCAATGTGATACATTATATTAACTAATTTTTCAACATAGTTCAACACCCATATGCAATAAAAACTCGCAGAAAATCAGCTAGAAGGAGTCTACTTTCTATAGTAAAGGTACATAATAAAGGTACAACAAACTCACAGCAAACATTACTGTCAATGGTGAAAAATTGAAACCATTTTCTCTAAGATCAGGAAAAAGACTAGGGTGTCCACTGTCACCACTATTATTCAATATAGTTTTGGAAGCCCTAGCCACAGCAGTCAGAGAGGGAAAAGAAATAAAAATAATCCATATTGTAAAAGAAGAAGTAAAACTCTCACTGTTTGTGGATGACATGATAATATACATAGAAAACCGTAAAGATAATATCAGAAAATTACTAGAGCTAATCAGTGAATTTAGTAAAATCACAAATACAAAATTAATACACAGAAATCCCTTGCATTCCTATACACTAGAAACAAAAGTCAGAAAAAGAAATTAAGGCAATAATCCCATTTATTATCACAACAAAAAGTATGATGCCTAGGAATAAACCTACCCAAAGAGACAAAAGACTTGTATGCAGAAAACTAAAAGACACCGATAAAAGAAATCAAAGATGACACAAACAGATGGAGCTATACACCATGTTTTTGGATGGAAGAATCAATATTGTGAAAATGACTGTACTATCCAAAGCAATCTACAGACCCAATGCAATCCCTATCAAATAACTAACGGTATTTTCCAAAGAACTAGAAGAAAAAAAAATTGCAATTTGTATGGAGACACAAAGCCCCGAATAGCAATCTTGAGAAAGAAGAATGGAGTTGGAAAAATCAACCTTCCTGACTTAAGACTATACTATAAAGCTGCAATCATCAAGACAGTATGGTAATGGCAGCACAATAATAGAAATATAGACCAATTGAACAAGATAGAAACCCCAGAAATAAACCCACACACCTATTGACAAAGGAGTCATGAATATACAATGGAGAAAAGACAGCCTCTTCAATAAGTTATGCTGGGAAAACAGGACAGCTCTGTGTAAAAGAATGAAATTAGAATACTCCCTAACAACATAAACAAAGATAAAATGAATTAAAGACTTAAATGTAAGGCCAGAAATTATAAAGCTCTTAGGAGAAACATAGGCCGTAGACTCTTTGATAGAAATCATAGCAAGATCTTCTTTAACCTACCTCCTAAAGTAATGGAAATAATAGCAAAAATAAACAAATGGGACCTAATTAAACTCAAAAACTTTGGCACAGCAAAGGAAATCATAAACAAGATGAAAAGATAACCCTCAGAATGGGAGAAAATATTTGCAAATCAACTGACAAAGGATTAATCTCCAAAATATATGAGCAACACATACAGCTCAACATCAGAAAAACAATAAGTCTAATTTAAAAAAAAAAAAAAAGGCAGAAGACCTAAATAGACATTTCTCTAAAGGTGTACAGATGGTCTATAAACACATGAAAAGATGCTCAACATTGCTTATTAATCAAAAGTACAATGAGGTATTACCTCATACTAATCAGAAGGTCCATCATTAAAAAATCTACAAACAAGAAGTGCTGGAGAGGTTTTGGAGAAAGAGGGAATTTTCCTTCACTGTTGGTGGGAATGTAAACTGATACAGCCACTATGGAGGACAGTATGGACAGTTTTTTCCTTTAAAAAACTATGAATAAAATTAACATATCACACAGCAATCCCACTACTGAACATATACCCTGATAAAGCCACAATTCAAAAAGACACCCAATGTCCACTGCAGGACTATTTACAATAGCCAGAACATAGACACAAACTAGATGACCCTCAACAGATAAATGGATAAAGAAGATGTGTTACATACATAAATGGAATATTACTCAACCATAAAAAGAACAAATTTGAATCAGTTGTAGTGAGGTGGATGAACCTAGAGACTGTTAAACATAGTGAAGTCAGTTAGAAAGATAAAACAAATGTGTATTAACACACACACACATATATAATCTAGAAAAGTGGTACTGATGCACTTATTTGTAAGGAAGGAATGGAGACACAGATATTGGAACAGACTTGTGGACACAGTGAAGAAAGGAGAGGGTAGGACGAATTGAGAAATAACATTGACATATATACACTATCACGTGTAAAATAGGTAGCTAGTGGAAAGACGCTATATAACACAGGAAGCCCAGCCTATTGCTGTGACGAGCTAGAGAGGTGGAATGGGAGGAGGGAAGGAGACTCAAGAGGGAGGGCATATATAATTATGGCTGACTCACTTTCTTTTTTTACTGAATGTTTTATTTTAAATTTAAATTTATTTATTTTGTTTTTATTTATTTTAATTGGAAGTTAATTACTTTACAATACTGTATTGAATTTAAATGTATTTAACTGGAGGCTAATTACTTTACAATATTGTATTGGTTCTGCCAAACATCAACATGAATCCGCCACGGGCATACACCTGTTCCCCATCCTAAACCCCCCTCCCACCTCTCTCCCCATACCATCCCACTGGGTCCCAGTGCACCAGCCCCAACCATCCTGTATCAAGCTTGGACTGGCGATTCGTTTCTTATATGATATTATACATGTTTCAATGTCATTCCCCCAAATCATCCCACCCTCTTCCTCTCCCACAGAGTCCAAAAGACTGTTCTATACAACTGTGTCTCTTTTGCTGTCTCATTTTCTTTTATAGCAGAAGCCAACACATTGTAAAGCAAGTATTCTCCAACGCTAAAACTTAATAAACAAACAAAAAAAAAGTGTTTGAATTTGAATGACTACAAATTTAAAACAAGTACATACAATTATGACTCAACATATTTCTACCTCATGGTAACGGCTAATCAAAAACCTATGATAGATATACACCAGAAAAAAAAAATAAGGCAAAACAAAAGGGACAATTATCAACAAAAGGATGATGGAACCCACTAAGAAAAGATGCCCTATACCCGATGACATAGAAGTAGCCACAATGAGATGGTAGTAGGGTCACAATGATGATAAAATAAAATCCCACACAGACACCTAGTGGGGAACCCACACACAAACTGGAGGACAATAATAATAAAGTTCTCCCACTGTTGCAAAGGTCCTGAGCCCTACATTCAGTTACCCAGCCTGGAGATCCTCAAAAGGACTAGGAATTCCAGGGAATCTGACTTTGAAGGCCAGCAAGATTTATTTGCAGGACTTCCACAGGACATGGGGTAAACAAAGAATGGAGTCTCTTTGGAGGGTACACATAAAATCATGCACACACAAACACTCAAGGGAAAGGAGTATTGGTCCTGCAGAAGACTGAACCAGGCCTACTTGTCAGTGTTGGAGGGTCTACTGGAGAGGCATGTGTTGGTAGTAGCTCACCATGGGGATAATGATACTGGCAGCAACAGTTCTGGGAAGTGTTCATTGGTGAGAGCTCTCCTGGAGGTCACCATTAGCGATACCATAAAGCCTGTAAACTTCAAGGCTGGGTGCCTCAGGCCAAATAACTAACAGGGAGGGAATGCAGCCCAATTCAACAGCAGACATGTGGACTAAAGTTTTACTAGCATGGCCTTTCCTGGCAGAGCAAGACGCAGTTTTTCCCATGGCCAGTCCCTCCCATCAGAAGTTTGCACAAGCTTCTTAGATAGCCTCATCCCCCAGAGGACAGGCAGGAGAAGCAAAAAGAACAATCCTGCAGCCTTCAGAATGAAAACCACAATCATAGAAATTTGAACACAATGAAAAAGCAGAAGATTATTTCCCAGATAAAGAAACAAAATAAAATCCAAGAAAGACAACTAAATGAAGTGGAAATAGGCAATATTTCAGAAAAAGAATTGACTATAATGATAATGAAAATTACCCAGGATCTTGGAAAAGGAATGGAGAATATGCAAGAAGTGCTTAATAAAGACATAAAAGAGCTAAAAATCAAACAGAGATAAACAATACACTAGGAGGAATCAATAACAGAATAACCGAGGCAGAAGAATGAATAAGTGGCCTGGAATTCAGAATAGTGGAAATCATTGTCATGGAACACATAATAAATAAATAAAAGAATGAAAAGAAATTGAGACAGCCTAAGAGATCTCTGTGGCAACATATAAGTGTACCAACATTCACATCATAGCGGTCCAGAAGGAGAAGAGATAGAGAAAAGACCCAAGAATATATTTCAAGAGATAATCACTGAAAAATTTCCTACCATGGGAAAGGAAACAGTCAACCAAGTTCAGTAAGTGCAGAGACTCCCAGGCGGATAAACTCAAAAATGAACAGACCAAGACACATAGTAATACAATTGATGAAAACTAAAGACAAAGATAAAATATTAAAAGCAACAGGGGAAAAATGATAAATAACATATAAATGATCTCCCATAAGCTTATCAGCTGATTTCTCAACAGAAACTCAACAAGTCAGAAGGGAGTGTCATGGTATATTTAAAGTGATGAAAGGGAAGAATCTACAACCAAGAGTACTCCATCCAGCAAGACTCTCACTCAGATTTGATTGAGAAATCAAAAGCTTTCCAGAAAAGTAAAAGTTAAGAGAATTCAGGATCACCAAACCCATTTACAACAAATGCTAAAGGAACTTCTCTAGGCAGAAAACACAAGACAAGGAAAAGACCTACAGAAAATAAAGCCAAAACAAATAAGAAAATGGTAATAGGATCAAACATATTGATAATTACCTTAAATGTAAATCGAATACTACATCAACCAAAGGACATTGACTAGGTGGATACAGAAACAAAGTCTGCATATATGCTGTCTAAAAAAGACCACCCCAGACCTAGGGACATATAGAGACTGAAGATATGGGGATGGGAGAAGGTATTCTATACAAATGGAAATCATAAGAAAGTTGGAGTAGCAATACTCATATCAGACATAAACACATTTTAAAAAACTTTTTTCTCTTTCTTTTTTTATTTTTTAAATTATGAAAGTATGATAACTCATTTATAGGAGACTTGGAAGATACAGAATAAAGTTGCACATAATTCCAGTATGAAAAGTGTGAAAGTGTCTCTCAGTCATGTCAATAATATGGGCTGTACTCTGCCAGGCTTCTCTGTCCGTGGAATTCTCCAGAAAGAATACTGAAGTCTGTAGCCATTTCTTTCTCCAGGGAATCTTCCTGACCCATTGATCTAACTCAGGTCTCCTGTATTGCAGGGAGATTCTTTGCCACCATATATTACAATTATTTTCTGAAGTAGATAAATTAAGATTTTATTAATGCTGGAGTTTCAATATCAAACTCTGAAAAAAAATAGAGTTAATATACAGAAGAGTAGAAGGCTCGAGTAGACCTGAAAAGCATCATGCAATATTCAACATAATTAGATTCATACAATTTTTACATAACAGCAAGTACAAAATCTATTCAAGTTCCCATAAACTATAAAGCAGGGGACATTGGAACATATCCAGAAACATAAAAGAAGGTGCAAAAATTTCATATTCTAAAGGTATCACTTCATGGGAAATAGATGGGGAAACAGTAGAAACAGTGTCAGACTGTATTTTGGGGGGCTCCAAAATCACTGCAGATGGTGACTGCAGCCATGAAAATGAAAGACGCTTACTCCTTGGAAGAAAAGTTATGACCAACCTAGATAGCATATTCAAAAGCAAAGACATTACTTAGCAAACCAAACGTCCATCTAGTCAAGGCCATGGTTTTTCCAGTGGTCATGTATGGATGTGAGAGTTGGACTGTGAAGAAAGCTGAGTGCTGAAGAATTGATAGTTTTGAACTGTGGTGTTGGAGAAGACTCTTGAGAGTCCCTTGGACTGCAAGGAGATCCAACCAGTCCATCCTAAAGGAGATCAGCCCTGGGATTTCTTTGGAAGGAATGATGCTAAAGCTGAAACTCCAGTACTTTGGCCACCTCATGCGAAGAGTTGACTCTTTGGAAAAGACTCTGATGCTGGGAGGGATTGGGAGCAGGAGGAGAAGGGAACGACCGAGGATAAGATGGCTGGATGGCATCACTGACTCGATGGACGTGAGTGTGAGTGAACTCTGGGAGTTGGTGATGGACAGGGAGGCCTGGCATGCTGCGATTCATGGGGTTGCAAAGAGTCGGACATGACTGAGCGACTGAACTGAACTGAAATGAACTGAAAGGTATTGAAATTCTACAGAGTTTGTTATCACTGTGGAAGTATGTTAGACATCAATATCAAAAGATATCTGAAAATAACCCACATATTTTGTGGATTATTGCATTTAGTGCAATGTGACATTTACCAAGAGAGATATTTGACTTAGCCACTGAAACCTTAGTAAAAGTGAAAGACTGAAAAAAACACAGAAAGTAACTGCAGAGAAGAAAGCATTTAAGTGACAAACTAGTAAAAAATGAGAAATTAATATTAAAGATACTTCAAAAATCCCATGTATTTAGAAATTAAATGTCTGCTTATAATTGATAGGTGTATATAAGAAGCCATAAGAAGGAAAATGGGAAAAATATTTTTAACAGAATAAAAATAAAAAGAGAATTTACCAGAATCTGTTGTACACAGCTGAAGCTGTTCAATGTAACTAAATACAAAGTGGAATCTTCACTAAGTTATGAAAACAAAAAATGGACAGTGCTATCAAATTTTGTTAAATTTAAACAAAATTTGTACTTTAGTTAATAATTCTGTATTCCAAATAAGATGTCCTTTTCATTATAGGGAACTGGAATGCAAAAAGTAGGAAGTCAAGAAACACCTGGAGTAAAGGCAAATTTGGCCTTCAAATATGGAACGAAGCAGGGCAAAGACTAATAGAGTTTTGCCAAGAAAATGCACTGGTCATAGCAAACACCCTCTTTCAACAACACAAGAGATTCTCTACACATGGGCATCACCAGATGGTCAACACCAAAATCAGATTGATTAAATTCTTTGAAGCCAAAGACGGAGAAGCTCTACACAGTCAACAAAAACAAGACCAGGAGCTGACTGTGGCTCAGATCATGAATTCCTTATTGCCAAATTCAGATTGAAATTAAAGAAAATAGGGGAAAACACTAGATCATTCAGGTATGACCTAAATCAAATTCCTTATGGCTATACAGTGGAAGTGAGAAATATATTTATGGGCCTAGATCTGATAGATCATGGAAAAACCAAGAAAGTCCCAGAAAAAAACATCTGTTTCTGCTTTATTGACTATGCCAAAGCCTTTGACTGTGTGGACCACAAGAAACTGTGGAAAATTCTGAAAGAGATAGGAATACCAGACCACCTGACCTGCCTCTTGAGAAATCTGTATGCAGGTCAGGAAGCAACAGTTAGAACTGGACATGGAACAACAGACTGGTTCCAAATAGGAAAAGGAGTAGTCAAGGCTGTATATTGTTACCCTGCTTATTTAACTTATATGCAGAGTACATCATGAAAAATGCTGGGTTGGAAGAAGCACAAGCTGGAATCAAGATTGCTGGGAGAAATCTCAATAACCTCAGATATACAAATGACACCACCCTTATGGCAGAAACTGAAGAGGAACTAAAAAGCCTCTTGATGAAAGGGAAAGAGGAGAGTGAAAAAGTTGGCTTAAAGCTCAACATTCAGAAAACGAAGATCATGGCATCCGGTCCCATCACTTCATGGGAAATAGATGGGGAAACAGTAGAAACAGTGTCAGACTTTATTTTGGGGGCTCCAAAATCACTGCAGGTGGTGACTACAGCCATGAAATTAAAAGACACTTACTCCTTGGAAGAAAAGTAATGGCCAATCTAGATAGTATATTCAAAAGCAGAGACATTACTTTGCCGACTAAGGTCTGTCTAGTCAAGGCTATGGTTTTTCCTGTGGTCATGTATGGATGTGAGAGTTGGACTGTGAAGAAGGCTGAGCACTGAAGAATTGATGCTTTTGAACTGTGGTGTGGGAGAAGACTCTTGAGAGTCCCTTTGACTGCAAGGAGATCCAACTAGTCCATTCTGAAGGAGATCAACCCTGGGATTTCATTGGAAGGAATGATGCTAAAGCTGAAGCTCCAGTACTTTGGCTACCTGATGCGAAGAGTTGACTCATTGAGAAAAACTCTGATGCTGGGAGGGATTGGGGGCAGGAGGAGAAGGGGACGACCGAGGAAGGGATGGCTGGATGGCATCACAAACTCGATGGACGTGAGCCTGAGTGAACTCCGAGAGATGGTGATGGACAGGGAGGCCTGGCCTGCAGCAATTCATGGGGTCACAAAGAGTTGGACACGACTGAGTGACTGAACTGAACTGAACTGAGATCTGATAGACAGAGTGCCTGATGAACTATGGAATGAGGTTCGTGACATTGTACAGGAGACAGGGATCAAGAGCATATCCATGGAAAAGAAATGCAAAAAAGAAAAATGGATGTCTGAGGAGGCCTTACAAATAGCTGTAAAAAGAAGAGAAGTGAAAAGCAAAGGAGGAAAGGAAAGATACAAGCATATGAATGCAGAGTTCCAAAGGATAACAAGAAGAGATAAGAAAGCCTTCCTCAGCAATCAATGCGAAGAAATAGAGGAAAACAGCAGAATGGGAAAGACTAGAGATCTCTTCAAGAAAATTAGAGATACCAAGGGAACATTTCATACAAAGATGGGCTCAATAAAGGACAGAAATGGTGTGGACCTTACAGAAGAAGAAGATATTAAGATAGATGGCAAGAATACACGGAAGAACTGTACAAAAAAGATCTTCACGACCCAGATAATCATGATTGTGTGATCACTCACCTAGAGCCAGACATTTTGGAATGTGAAACCAAATGGGCCTTAGAAAGCATCACTATGAACAAGCTAGTGGAGGTGATGGCATTCCAGTTGAGCTATTTCAAATCCTGGAAGTTGATGCTGTGACAGTGCTGCACTCAATGTGCCAGCAAATTTGGAAAACTCAGCAGTGGTCACAGGACGAGAAAAAGTCAGTTTTCATTCCAGTCCCAAAGAAAGGCAATGCCAAAGAAAGCTCAAACTGCCACACAATTGCACTCATCTCACATGCTAGTAAAGTAATGTTCAAAATTCTCCAAGCCAGTCTTCAGCAATACGTGAACTGTGAACTTCTAGATGCTCAAGCTGGTTTTAGAAAAGTCAGAGGAACCAGAGATCAAATTGCCAACATCTGCTGGATCATGGAAAAAGGAAGAGAGTTCCAGAAAAACATCTATTTCTGCTTTATTGACTATGCTATGCCAAAGCCTTTGACTGTGTGGATCACAAGAAACTGTGGAAAATTCTGGAAAAGATGGGAGTACCAGACCACCTGACCTGCCTCTTGAGAAATCTGTATGCAGGTCAGGAAGAAATGAGTATACTACCTAAAGCAATTTACAAATTCAATGCAATCCCTATCAAGCTACCAGCCACATTTTTCACAGAACTAGAACAAATAATTTCAAGATTTGTGTGGAAATACAAAAAACCTCGAATAGCCAAAGCAATCTTGAGAAAGAAGAATGGAGCTGGAGGAATCAACTTGCCTGACTTCAGGCTCTACTACAAAGCCACAGTCATCAAGACAGTATGGTACTGGCACAAAGACATACATATAGATCAATGGAACAAAATAGAAAGCCCAGAGATAAATCCATGTACCTATGGGCACCTTATCTTTGACAAAGGAGGCAACAATATACAATGGAGAAAAGACAATCACTTTAACAAGTGGTGCTGGGAAAACTGGTCAACCACTTGTAAAAGAATGAAACTAGATCACTTTCTAACACCGCACACAAAAATAAACTCAAAATGGATTAAAGATCTAAATGTAAGATCAGAAACTATAAAACTCCTAGAGGAGAACATAGGCAAAACACTCTCAGACATAAATCACAGCAGGATCCTCTATGATCCACCTCCCAGAATGCTGGAAATCAAAGCAAAAATAAACAAATGGGATCTAATTAAAATTAAAAGCTTCTGCACAACAAAGGAAAATATAAGCAAGGTGAAAAGACAGCCTTCTGAATGGGAGAAAATAATAGCAAATGAAGCAACTGACAAACAACTAATCTCAAAAATATACAAGTAACTTATGCAGCTCAACTCCAGAAAAATAAACGACCCAATCAAAAAATGGGCCAAAGAACTAGACATTTCTCCAAAGAAGACATACGGATGGCTAACAAACACATGAAAAGATGCTCAACATCACTCATTATTAGAGAAATGCAAATCAAAACCACAATGAGGTACCACTTCACACCAGTCAGAATGGCTGCGATCCAAAAATCTGCAAGCAATAAATGCTGGAGAGGGTGTGGAGAAAAGGGAACCCTCCTACACTGTTGGTGGGAATGCAAACTAGTACAGCCACTATGGAGAACAGTGTGGAGATTCCTTAAAAATTTGCAAATAGAACTACCTTATGACCCAGCAATCCCACTGCTGGGCATACACACCAAGGAAACCAGAATGGAAAGAGACACATGCACCCCAATGTTCATCACAGCACTGTTTATAATAGCCAGGACATGGAAACAACCTAGATGTCCATCAGCAGACGAATGGATAAGAAAGCTGTGGTACATATACACAATGGAGTATTACTCAGCCGTTAAAAAGAATTCATTTGAATCAGTTCTGATGAGATGGATGAAACTGGAGCCGATTCTACAGAGTGAAGTAAGCCAGAAAGACAAACACCAATACAGTATACTAACACATATATATGGAATTTAGGAAGATGGCAATGACGACCTTGTATGCAAGACAGGGAAAGAGACACAGATGTGTATAACGGACTTTTGGACTCAGAGGGAGAAGGAGAGGGTGGGATGATTTGGGAGAATGGCATTCTAACATGTATACTATCATGTAAGAATTGAATCGCCAGTCTATGTCTGACGCAGGATACAGCATGCTTGGGGCTGGTGCATGGGGATGACCCAGAGAGATGTTATGGGGAGGGAGGTGGGAGGGGGGTTCATGTTTGGGAACGCATGTAAGAATTAAAGATTTCAAAATTTAAAAAATAAAAAAAACTAAAAAAAAAAAAACCTAAAAAAAAAACAAAAACAAAAAAAAAAAAGAACTGGACATGGAACAACAGACTGGTTCCAAATAGGAAAATGAGTATGTCAAGGCTGTATATTGTCACCCTGCTTGTTGAACTTATATGCAGAGTACATCATAAGAAATGCTGGGCTGGAAGAAGCACAAGCTGGAATCAAGATTACCGGGAGAAATCTCAATAACCTCAGATATGCAGATGACACCACCCTTATGGCAGAAACTGAAGAGGAACTAAAAAGCCTCTTGATGAAAGGGAAAGAGGAGAGTGAAAAAGTTGGCTTAAAGCTCAACATTCAGAAAACGAAGATCATGGCATCTGGTCACATCACTTCATGGGAAATAGATGGGTAAACAGTAGAAACAGTGTCCGACTTTATTTTTTGGGGCTGCAAAATTACAACAGATTGTGATCGCAGCCATGAAATTAAAAGACCCTTACTCCTTGGAAGGAAAGTTATGACCAATGTAGACAGCATATTGAAAAGCAGAGACATTACTTTGCCAACAAAGGTCCATCTAGTCAAGGCTATGGTTTTTCCAATGGTCTTGTACAGATGCGAGATTTGGACTGTGAAGAAAGCTTAGCGCCAAAGTATTGATGCTTTTGAACTGTAGTGTTGGAGAAGACTCTTGAGAGTTCCTTGGACTCCATGGAGGTCCAACCAGTCCATTCTGAAGGAGATCAGCCCTGGAATTTCTTTGGAAGAAATGATGTTAAAGCTGAAACTCCAGTACTTTGGCCACCTCACGCGAAGGGTTGACTCATTGGAAGACTCTGATGCTGGGAGGGATTGGGGGCAGGAGCAGAAGGGGATGACAGAGGATGAGATGGCTGGATGGCATCACTGACTCAATGGACGTGAGTGTGAGTGAACTCCAGGAGTTGGTGATGAACAGGAAGGCCTGGCGTGCTACGATTCATGGGATTGCAAGGAGTCGGACACGACTGAGCGACTGAACTGAACTGACTGACATGTTATTTTCCCATTCAAGCTTCACTTAAATTTATTTTTAAGTCTTAACTATAATAAATGCTCTAGTCTTTCAGCAGTAATTTTAGATGCCAAAAATACATGGAAATATAACAAAGTTTTGAGTGAATAAAAATTAGAAATCTATCATTCCTTTCATACTAAGGCAAAAAAGTGGTATCAAATTGTCATTTTTTTTTAGCTAGGTCAAAATTAACTAGTTTTCTAATATATATTATAACTTATACTATTTATATATATTTATGCATGTTTACAAAAGCTTTTCTACTACACTTTATAAAATCTTGAGAAAGAACAATAACAAAAAAAGAGATGGAGAAATTGGAAAACACAAACTAAATGAAATGGGAACACTGAATAGGAACTAATAAAAGTGATACAAACTAGATAAAACTGAAAGAAAAGTTCATATAGTTCAGTTGTTTTTAAACATGGGTGTTTCATTAGAAACACATCTGGAGCTTTGGAGAAAGAAAAAAGAAAACAATATCTGGGCATGTGTATTTTTCAATAAATTCCAAGATAATTCTGATATGCAACTGGATTTTAAAAAGTGATTACAGGTTTTCTATTAAATGGCTGTTTTAATGATATAGAATTTTGTATTACTTATTTTCTGTTAATGAGTCAAAATTCAATGGTATTAATTAAATAATAATTACAATATCATAATATTAAAAGATGTTTATCAGTTTTCAATATCAATAGCCAGAAAAAATAAAAGATAATTACAGTTGCAAGTCATAATGGAAACATGATTAACCTAACAATATAAAATAATTACATACAACTTAGAGGTTTAAGTAGACAATGTGATAAGCGGAAATGAATACATGCTCATGTTTTCATCCGCCCACTCAGTCTGTCTTTTGGGTGGTGCGTTTATTCCATTTACCTTTAAGGTAATTAGTGATATGTATGATCCCATTGGAAAAGGCAATGGTAGCCCACTCCAGTGTTCTTGCCTCGAAAATCCCATGGGTGTAGGAGGGTGGGCTGCAGTCTATGGAGTTGCAAAGAGTCGGACACCACTGAGCGACTTCACTTTCACTTTTCACTTTGATGCATTGGAGAAGGAAATGGAAACCGACTCCAGTGTTCCTGCCTGGAGAATCCCAGGAACGGGGGAGCCTGGTGGGCTGCCATCTATGGGGTTGCACAGAGTCAGACATGACTGAAGTGACTTAGCAGCAGCAGCAGCAGCAGCATGATCCTATTGGGGCTTTCCAGGTGGCAATAGTGGTAAAGAACCTGCCTGTCAATGCAGGAGACATAAGAGTCGCAGGTTCAACCGCTAGGTCAGGAAGATCCCGTGTAAGACGACATGGCAATGCACTTCAGTTTTCAGACAGATGAGCCTGGTGGGCTACAATCCAGCGGGTCACAAATAGTTGGACATGACTGGATTGACTTACCATGCATTCACATGATCCTATTACCATTTTCTTAATTGTTTTGGGTTTATTTTGTATAGGTTTTTTCCTTGTCTTGTGTTTCCTTCCTAGAGAAGTTTCTTTAGCATTTGTTGTAAAGCTTGTTTCATGATGCTGAATTCTCTTAACCTTTGCTTGTCAGGAAAGGTTTTGTTTTCTCCATCAAATCTAAATGAGAATCTTGCTGGGTAACGTATTTTTGGTTCTTCCCTATCATCATTTTAAATATATAATGCCATCCCTTTCTGGCTTGCAATGTTTCTTTTGAGACATCAACTGATAATCTTATGGGAGTTCCCTTGTATGTTATTTAAAACAAAGATTACTGTAAGAGACAAATTAGAACACTATATAATGATCAAGGTATCACTCTATGAAGAAGATATAATGATTATAAATACATATGCATCCAACATAGAAGTACCTCAATATGTAAAGTGAAGTCGCTCAGTCGTATCTGACTCTTTGCGACCCTGTGGACTGTAGCCTACCAGGCTCTTCCGTCCATGGGATTCTCCAGGCAAGAATACTGGAGTGGGTTGCCATTTCCTTCTCCAGAGGGTCTTCCCTACCCAGGGATCGAACACAGGTCTCCTGCATTGGAGGCAGACACTTTAACCTCTGAGCCACCAGGGAAGCCCTTCAATATGTAAGGCAAATATTAACAACCATAAAGGGAGAAATCAACAGTAATCTACTTTCATCAGTGGACAGATTATCCATGCAGAGAATTAGTAAGGAAACACAGGCCTTATATTACATATTATACCAGAAAGATTTAATAGATATTTAGTACAGTATTCTATCAAAAACAGCAAAATACACATTTTTCTCCAGTGAACATGGAACATTCTCCAGAATTGACCACATGCTGGCACACAAGGCAAGTATTGGTAAATTTAAGAAAATTGAAATCATAAAAAGCATCTTTTCTGATCACAATGCTATGAGATTAGAAATAAACTGTGAGGGAAAATTACAAAAAACACAAACATGTGGAGGCTAAACAATATGCTACTGAAGAAATCAAAGAGAAAATGAAGTACCTAGAGAAAAATGAAAATGAAAACAAAATGGTTCAAAACATATGGGATGCAGGAAACGTAGTTCTAAGAGGGATGTTAACAGCAAACAATCTTACCTCAACAAAGAAGAAAAATCTATAATCAACCACCTAACCTCACTGCTAAAACAACTAGAGAAAGAAGCACAAAGAAAATCTAAAGTTAGTAGAAGGAAATAAATCACATAGATCAGAACAGAAATAAACGAGACAAAGAAAACAATATCAAAGATCAATGAAACTGAAACCCGGTTCTTTAAAAATAAACAAAATTGATAAATCCCTAGCCAGACTCATCATGAAGAAAAGGGAGAGGACTCAAATCTATAAAGTTAGAAGTGAAAAAGGGAAGTTGCAAGTGACACAACAGAAATGCAAAGCATCTTAAGAGACTAGTAGGAGCAACTGTATGCCAATATATTGGACAACCTGGCAGAAATAGACAAATTCTTAGAAAGGTACAATCTTCCAAGAGTGAACCAGGAAGAAATATAAAATATGAACAGACTGAACACAAGCATGAAACCTTATCACTTCACAGCCAAATTTTATCAAAAACTTAGAGAAGACTTGACACCTATCCTTCTGAAACTGTTTCAAAAATTGCATTGCAAGGAAAACTTCCAAAACCATTCTTCAGGCCACTATCATTGTGATACCAAAACCAGACACAGATCTCACAAAGAAAATTACAGGCCAATATCACTGATGAATATAGATGCGGAAATCCTCAACAAATACTATCAATCTGAATCCAACAAGACATTAAAAAAGATCATATACCATGATCAAGTGGGATTCACCCCAGAGACGCAGGGATTTTTCAATGTCTGCAAATCAATCAATGTGATACACCACATCAATAAACTGAATAATAAAAACCATATTATCATCTCAGTAGATGCACAAAAAGGCTATGACAAAATTAAACACCCATTTATGATTAAAAAAAAAAAAAAACTTCCCCAGAAAGTGGGCATATTGGGAACCTATCTCAACTTTATAAAGGCCATATACAACAAACTTACAGTTAACATCATATTCAATGTTGAAAAACCAAAAGCATTTCCTCTATGATCAGGAACAAAACAAGGATGTCCACTCCTGCCACTTTTATTCACGTAATTTTGAAAGGCCTAGCTATGTCAATCAAAGAAGGAAAAGAAGTAAAGGGAATCCAAATTGGACAAGAAGAAATTAAGCTTTCAGTGTTTGGAGATGACATGATATATACATGTGTATGTTATTGCTCAGTCATGTCCAACTCTTTGTGACCCCATGGACTGTAGCCCACCAGGTGCCTTTGTCCATGGAATTTTCCATGCAAGAATACTGCAGTGGGTAGCCATTCCCTTCTCCAGGGGGTTTTCCTGACCCAGGGATAGAACCTGGATCTCTCATATTACAGGCAGATTCTTTACTGTCTGAGCCACCAGGGAACCCTGGTACTATATATAGAAGATTCTAAATACACTACTAGAAAAATACTCGAGTTTGTCAATGAATTTTGTAAAATTGCAGAATATAAATTAATACACAATAATCTATCACATGCTTATACACTAACGATGAAAAATCAGAAAGAGAATTTTAAGAAACAGTCTTATTAACCATCGCATCAAAACGAAAAATATATGTAGGAAAAAAATCCACCTAAGGAGAATAAGGGCGTATTCTCTGAAAACTATAAGACATTGATGAGAGAAACTGAAGAAGACAAACAGATGAAAAGATATACCATATTCATGGGTTGGAAGAATCAATATTGTCAAAATGGCTATACTATCCCCCAAAAAACTACAGATACAATGCAATCCCTATCAAATTACTGATGGCATTTTTTACAGAACTAGAACAAGAAATCTTAAAATCCATATGGAGACACAAATATCATGAACAGCCAGAACAATCTTGAGAAAGAAAAATGGAGCTGGAGGATTCAGGTTCCCTGACTTCAGCCTATACTGCTATGCTACAGTCATCAAAAAAGTTAGGCACTGGCCCCCAAACAGAAATATAGATCAATGGAACAAGACAGAAATCACAGAAAGAAACCCATGCACCAAATGGTCAATTAATCTATGACAAAGGATGCAAGAATACATGATGTTCACAATGTTGGAAAGACAGTCAATTCAACAAACAGTTTTGGGAAAGCTGGATAGCTACAGTTTTTTTAAAAAATAGTTCATTCTACAACACCATACACTAAAATAAGCTCAAAATGGATTAAAGATCAACATGTGAGACCAGACACTATAAAACCCCTAGAGGAAAGCATAGGCAGAATACTCTGGCACAAATCACAGCAATATCTTTTTCAATCTGTCACCCACAATAATGGAAATAAAAACAAAAGTAAATAAATGGAACCTAATTAAACAAATGCTCCTTCATGCAATGGGAACAATAAACAAAATGAAAATCAACCCATATCTGGGTTTCAGTTCAGTTCAGTTCAGTCATTCAGTCATGTCCAGCTCTTTGCGAACCCATGAATTGCAGCACACCAGGCCTCCCTGTCCATCACCAACTCTGATATTTAAATATCTGTAACTCCCCCATATCTGGAGGAATCAATATCTGAAGGAAACATTATCTGAAAGGATACATATACCATCAGTGTTCAATGTAGCACTGTTTACAATAGCCAAGCCATGCAAGATTGGGAGAAAATATTTGCAAATGATGCGACCAAAAAGGGGTTAATCTCCAAATATTACAAACAGCACATGAGGCTTAACATCATCCAACAAACATCCCAATCAAAAAATGGCCAGAAGAAACTTCTCCAAAGAAAACATACAAATGGCCAAAAGGCACATGAAAAGATTCTCAACATTGCCAAATATTATAAAAATTCAAATAAAAATTACAATGAGGTATCACCTCACACCACTCAACATGGCTATTATCAAAAATCCACGAACAATAAATGGTGGAGAGGGTGTGGAGAGAAGGGAACCCTCCTATATTGTTGTTGGGAAATCAAATTAGTACAACCACTATGGAGAACAGTATGCAGGTTCCTTTAGAAACTTAAAATAGAGCTACCATCAGTTCAGTTCAGTTCAGTCACTCAGTCGTGTCCGACTCTTTGCGACCCCATGAATCGCAGCACACCAGGCCTCTCTGTCCATCACCATCTCCCAGAGTTCACTCCGACTCACGTCCATCGAGTCCGTGATGCTATCCAACCATCTCATCCTCGGTCGTCCCCTTCTCCCCCTGCCCCCAATCCCTCCCAGTATCAGAGTCTTCTCCAATGAGTCAACTCTTCTCATGAGGTGGCCAAAGTACTGGAGTTTCAGCTTTAGCATCATTCCTTCCAAAGAAATCCCAGGACTGATCTCCTTTAGAATGGACTGGTTGGATCTCCTTGCAGTCCAAGGGACTCTCAAGAGTCTTCTCCAACACCACAGTTCAAAAGCATCAATTCCTCAGGCTCAGCTTTCTTCACAGTCCAACTCTCACATCCATACATGACCACTGGAAAAACCCTAGCTTTGACTAGACGGACCTTAGTCAGCAAAGTAATGTCTCTGCTTTTGAATATACTATCTAGGTTGGTCATAACTTTTCTTCCAAGGAGTAAGCGTCTTTTAATTTCATGGGTGCAGTCACCATCTGCAGTGATTTTGGAGCCCCCAAAAATAAAGTCTGACACTGTTTCCACTGTTTCTCCATCTATTTCCCATGAAGTGATGGGACCAGATGCCATGATCTTCGTTTTCTGAATGTTGAGCTTTAGGCCAACTTTTTCACTCTCCTCTTTCACTTTCATCAAGAGGCGTTTTAGCTCCTCTTCACTTTCTGCCATAACGATGGTGTCATCTGCATATCTGGGGTTATTGATATTTCTCTCGGCATTCTTGACTCCAGTATCACCCAGTAATCCCATTGCTGGGCATATATCTGGAGGAAACATGATCTGAAAGAATACGTATAACATCAGTGTTCAGTGTAGCACTGTTTGCAATAGCCAAGCCATGCAAGTGATCTAAATGTCCATCAGAAGAAGAATGGACAAAGAATATGTGGTACATATATATAATGGAATATTATTTAGCTATTAAAAATGGAATAATGCAATTTGCATCAAGATGGATGAACCTAGTGATTGTCATGTTAGATGAAGTAAGCAGACAGTGAAAAAGAAATATCATACGATATATTTTATATGCAGAATCTAAAAAGAAGTGATACAAATAAACTTATTCACAAACAGAAACAGACTTATAGAATTAAAGAATGAACCAATGGTTACAAGGGGGAAAGAATTATGGGAGAGATAGTTAGGGAATTTGGGATCAACATGTGTACACTGCTATATTTAAAATGGATAACTAATAAGGTCCTACTATACAGCAGAGAGAACTCTGCTCAATGTTATTTGTCAGCCTGGCCGGGAAAGAAGTTTGGGGTGGGGAGAGGATGAATACATTATATATATGGCTGAGACACTTTTCTGTTCACCTTAAACTATCACATTTTCAATTGGCTATACTCCAATAAAAAATAAGTTTTTTTTTTTTCAGAGAAAAACGCAGGACTACCACTAAAGAAAATCATCAAAACCACAAAGGAAGAAACAATAGAGAAGGAATACAAAAACAATCAAGAAACAAATAATAAAATGGAAATAAATACATACCTGTCAATAATTATTCTAAATTTCAATGGAATAAGTGCTCTCATCTAAAGACAAAGGATGGTTGATTGGATTAAAGAAAAATACCCTTCAATATTCTGTCTATAAAAGGCTCATTTTAGGGATAAATACAAATACTGATAAAGTCAGAGGATGAAAAAAGATACTTCAAACAAATGAAATGACAAGAAAGCTAGGTAACTATACTCATTTCAGAAAAAAATAGGAGCTTTTCAAGATGACAGAGGAATAAAACATGGAGATTACCCTTCCTTCCACAAAGACATAAAAAATTCATCTGCATGTGGAACAACTACAGAGCACTTTCTGAAAGCTGGCAGAAGCCTCCAGACTTCCAAAAAGGCAAGATTAAGGTAGGACAAAAGATAAAGATGAAAAAAAAAGAGAGTTAAAAGTTTTCAGGACAGAGACCTGCACTCCAAGGAGGGATTCATGAAGGAAGGAAGTTTTCCAGACATTCAGAAATCCCCTCACAGGTGAGGTCAGGAAGGGATTTTGTAAACTCTGAGGGGAATGAAGCAGCAGGTGCTTGGAAGCCAAAATGGGGGATCATTGTTGAAAAGCAATTCCAAGCCAATAAGTGGCTTGCAAGCCTGTGCCTGGAGCATAAAGTGGGGGCAGGGTGCTAAGGCTCAGGCCTTGGGGTCAGACCCCAGAGACAGGACCAGGCTTGGTAGCTGTAAAGATACTTTGAGGGCGCTAGTACAACAGAACTGAGGGAATCCATGGAAAAACCTGGGCCCACCAGAAAGCCAAAAGGTCATTACTGTGGGAATGTTCTAATTCTCATAGAATAAAGGACCCCATCTCCACGAATATCTTAGGGGGAGGAGATGGCTGCAGTCTTCAATTCCAGAAGTAGAAAAGCCAGTGCAAGTGCCAGAGGTGGAAGACAGGAGGCCACTATGGCCATGATCCCAGGTGTCACAGCTGCTACCAAGCTGTGAGTGGACACCAGTCACTGTCCACATCTTCCTGGGAACCTGAGCAGCTTGGTTCTACCAAGGGACCCACAACCCAGGGTGAACAACCCTGGGGATATGCATGACCTGCCTCAGACTGTGGCAAGCTCCCACAGGTCTCAGCTGGTCACAGTGGGCACTCCCCAAATACCCCAACTGTGTGTGTCATACTCCTCTCTCTCTCTACCCCAACTGAGCAAGCCAGCCCTAATAAGCTGCTACTATCATCTCCTGGTGTCTGGGTGGAGAACAGACACTGGAGAGTGGCCTACAAGCAGAGGAGGGCACAAAACCAAAGCAGAGCACTAGGGTCTGTGTGAGTATAGGAAAGGGAAATCACACTCCTGCAGACACAAGTGCAGTGGATTAAATCCCCACAATTATCCTGAGACTGTGGATTTCAGCAGCAAGTACAAGCTGGAGTAATGCAAGATATGAGTCTGAGCTGACTGCAAACTGACAACAGCAGGTCTAGAGACTTTTCTAGAAATATTGGAGGACTTTCGGAATAGGTAGATGAGCTGGAACACACTGTGTAGACAGGAAAACAGGGAAATCACAAGTACATTCTTACTACCACTCTCTATATATTTTTCCCTTTTCTTTTATTTTTCATGTTGTTATAATGTTCATTATTCCTTTAAAATTTTTGTGTGTGACCTATTTTTTTCATTTCTTAAAATTTCTTATTTTACAGTAAATTCATTGTATTTTCCTCTATTTTTACAGTACTGTTTAGATATATTGCATTTTTCTATGTTTTTGATTTTATATTTCTGCTACTCTGGTTTTCAGTATTCATTTTCACTCAGGGATTTCATTGTTGGCTTGATCTGTTCTGACTCCTTGGCTTGATCTCTTATGTTTTGACTCCTGTTTTTATCCTTTTTCCCTCCTTTTTCTCTTCTTTTTGTAAGTATGCAAGTCTCTTCGGGTGTTCTTGGCTGTGGAATGTTATTTCACCATCACTCTTTGGGTTTTGCCTTCTGTTCTGTGTGGCTTGTGAAGTCTTGGTGCTACAGTTAGTAAGGGATCAGGCCTGAACTCCCAAGGTGGAAGACCGAAGTGTAGGACTTCTGACCACCAGAGAACTCCTGACCCCATGAAAAATTAATTAGTGAGAGCCCTCTCCAAAGCATCCATCTCAACGCTAAGAACAAGCCCCACCATAAAGCCAGCAAGTTTCAGTACCAGATGACTCACACCAAAGCTTCAGCAAAGTAGGAACACAAAATTGCCCATTAGAAGAAAAGCTGCCCAAAGTCACACTAAGCACAAAGACAACAAAAAATACAGTACTGGACATGGCATAGCCCTTCAGAGAGACAAGATCCAATTTCATCCACAAGAACATAGGCACAAACCAAGAAACCTTCATAAGGCACTTCTCCAACCCCAGTCATGGGAGTTAGACTCCACAATTAAGAGGAACTAAGCCACTCAAACTACTGCACAATTGCACTCATCTCACATGCTAGTAAAGTAATGCTCAAAATTCTCCAAGCCAGACTTCAGCATTATGTGAACCATGAACTTCCAGATGTCCAAGCTGGTTTTAGAAAAGGCAGAGGAATCAGAGATCAAATTGCCAACATCCGCTAGATCATGGAAAAAGCAAGAGAGTTCCAGAAGAACATATATTTCTGCTTTATTGATTATGCCAAAGCCTTTGACTGTGTGGATCATAAGAAACTGTGGAAACTTCTGAAAGAGATGGGAATACCAGACCACCTAACCTGCCTCTTGAGAAACCTATCTGCAGGTCAGGAAGCAGCAGTTAGAAATGGACATGGAACAACAGACTGGTTCCAAATAGGAAAAGGAGTACATCAAGGCTGTATATTGTCACCCTGCTTATTTGACTTATATGCAGAGTACATCATGAGAAACGCTGGGCTGGAAGAAGCACAAGCTGGAATTAAGATTACCGGGAGAAATCTCAATCACCTCAGGTATGCAGATGACACCACCCTTATGGCAGAAACTGAAGAGGAGCTAAAAAGCCTCTTGATGAAAGTGAAAATGGAGAGTGAAACAGTAGGCTTAAAATTCAACATTCAGAAAACAAAGATCATGGCATCTGGTCCCATCACTTCATGGGAAATAGATGGGGAAACAGTGGAAACAGTGTCAGACTTTATTTTTTGGGGCTCCAAAATCACTGCAGATGGTGACTGCACCCATGAAATTAAAAGACGCTTACTCCTTGGAAGAAAAGTTATGACCAACCTAGATAGCATATTCAAAAGCAGAGACATTACTTCGCTGACTAAGGTCTGTCTAGTCAAGGCTATGGTTTTTCCAGTGGTCATGTATGGATGTGAGAGTTGGACTGTGAAGAAAGCTCATCGCTGAAGAATTGATGCTTTTGAACTGTCGTGTTGGAGAAGACTCTTGAGAGTCCCTTGGACTTCAAGGAGATCCAACAAGTCCATTTTGAAGGAGATCAGCCCTTGAATTTCTTTGGAAGGAATGATGCTGAAGCTGAAACTCCAGTCCTTTGGCCACCTCATGCGAAGTGTTGACTCACTGGAAAAGAATCTGATGCTGGGAGGGATTGGGGGCAGGAGGAGAAGGGGATGGATGGCATCACTGACTCGATGGACGTGAGTGTGAGTGAACTCCGGGAGATGGTGAAGGACAGAGAGGCCTGGTGTGCTGTGATTCACGGGGTCACAAAGAGTCGGACATGACTGAGCGACTGAACTGAATTGAACTGAACTGAAGACATTTAAGTGTGCAGAAAAGAGATCTTAAATACAGTAAATTTTTAAAAAGTGAAGACAGAGAAATATGCAAAAGATAAAGGAATGTGGTAAAACCTCAAAAAATCAACCAAATGAAGAGGAAATAGGCAGTCTACCTGAAAAAAAGAAAAAGTCTGAGCACTGATAGTAACGATGATCCAGATTCTTGAAAATAAAATAGAGGCAATAATAAATAGACTGGAGACATGGATCGAGAAAATACAAGAAACATTTTACAAGGACCTAGAAGAATTAAAGAACAGAGAATCAGCATGAACAACACAATAAGTGAGATTAAAAATAGATAAGCAGAAACCAATAGCAAAACAATAGAGGTAGAAGAATGGATAAGTTAGCTGAAACATAGAATGGTGGAAATAAGTAAAGTATAACAGCATAAAGAAAAAAGAATAAAAAGAAATGAGGACAGTCTCACAGGCCTCTGGGAAAACATTAAAGACAACAGCATCCAAATTATCGAGGTACCAGAAGAAGAAGCCAAAAGAAAGGTTATTAGAAAATATTTGAAGAGATTATTAAAAACTGAAAATTTCCCTAACATGTGAAAGGAAATAGCCACTCAAGCCCAGGAAGCCCAGAGAATCCCATACAAAATAAACCCAAGGAGAAATAGCCAAGACACATATTAATCAATTGAACAAAAATTAAACACAAAGAACAAATATTAAAAGCAGCAACGGGAAAGTAGCAAATAACATAAAAGGGGATCCCCATGAGGCAAATAGCTGATTTCTTAACAGAAACTCTGCAAGCTAAAAGGGATTGGCAGGGTAAACTCAAAATGATAAAAGGAAAAAACCTACCACCAAGATTATTGTATCCAGCACGGATCTCTTTCATATTTGATGAAGATATCAAAAGCTCTACAGACAAGAAAAAGCTAACAGAATACATCACCACCAAACCAGCTTTACAACAAGTGCTAAAGGAACTTATCTAGATGGGAAACAGAAGGAAATGAAAAGGCCTATATGAACAAACCCAAAACAATAAAATAAACGGTAATAGGATCAAAGACCTCAAGCATTACTTTAGATGTAAATGGACTGAATGCTTCCACCAAAAGACACAGATTGGCTGAATGGATACATAAATAAGACCCCTACTTATGCTGTCCATAAAAGACCCACTTCAGACTTACAGACACATACAGACTGAAAGTGAGTGGCTAGAAAGAGATATTCCATGCAAATATAAATCAATATATGAGGCAGTAGCAATACTCATATCAGATAAAATAGACTTTAAAATAACAACCATTACAAGAGTTGTGGCTCAGCTGGTAAAGAATCTGCCTGCAATGAGGGAGACCTGGGTTTGATCCCTGGGTTAGGAAGATGCCCTGGAGAAGGGAAAGGCTACCCACTCCAGTATTCTGGCCTGGAAATTTCCATGAACTGTATAGTCCATGGAGTCGCAAAGAGTCAGACACGACTGAGAGACTTTTGCTTCACTTCACTTCACAAAAGATAGGGCTTCCCAGGTGGCTTGGTGGGTAAAGAATCCAATAGCATGAAGGAGACACAGGAGGTACAGGTTTGATCTCTAAGTTGGGATGATGCCCTGAGGGAGGGCATGGCAACCTTCTACAGTATTCTTGCCTGGAGAATCCCATGGAAAGAGGAGCCTGGCAGGCTACAGGCGATACAGTTGCAGTTGGACATAACGGAAGCAAATGAGTACACATGCACATATGCACAAGAGATAAGAAAGCATGCAGCATAATGAACAAGGGATGAATCCAATAAGAAGATATAACAATTATAAGTGCATTTAACATAGGAGCACCTCAATACATATGGCAAATGCTAACAACAATTAAAGGGGAAATAAACAGTAACACAATAATGGGGGGCTTTAATGCCTTACCCACACCAATGGACAGATCATTCAGACTGACAATTAATAAGGAAACACAGTCTTTAAATGATACATTGGACCAGTTGGACCTAATTGATACCTACAAGGCATTTCATTCAAAAACAGTAGATTTCACTTTTTTCTCTTGTGTCACAAATCAAGCCTTGGTAAATTAAAACAAAAATTGAAACATTTCAAGCATGTTTTCTGACCACAATGCTGTAAGATTAGATATCAACTACAAGAAAAGAAAAACTAAAATAACACAAACACATGGATGTTAATATGCTTCTGAATAACCGAAAGGTCACTGAAGATATCAAAAGAGGAAATTAGAAAAATACCTTGAAGCAAATGGCAATGAAAACAGGACAATTCAAAACCCATGGAATGAAGTAAAAGCAGTGCTGAGAGGGATGTTTATAGCAATATCACCCTACCTCAAGAAATAAGAGAACCATCAAACAAACAACCTAACTTTATATGTAAAACAACTAGAAAAAGAAGAACAAAGGAAAAAATAAACTTTAATCAAAAGCTATAATTAAAGATAAAGAAGGGCATTATAAAATGATAAAGGGAAGGGATCAGTGCAAGAAGAGGATATTATATTCATTAAACATATACACCCAATACCAAACAACTAAATATACAAAGCAAGTACTAAGAGACATAAAGGGAAAATTAAAAAAAAAAAACAAACAATAAAATAATAGTAGAGGACTTTTAGTACCCTGCTTACACCATGGCCAAATATTCCAGACAGAAAATCAATATGGCAATAATAATCTTAAATGACACAATAAATATTTATAGGATAATCCACTCCAAAATGGCAGAAATTACTTTTATTTTGATGTGTACATGGAATGTTCTCCAGGATAGATTACTTGCTAGGCCATAAAATGAGTTTGAATAAATAGAAGACAATATAAATTATTTCAAGCAGTTTTGAACCACAGTGGTATAAAACAAGAAATCAACTACAGAAAGAAAAGTGGAAAAGGAAAAAAAAATGTGTGGTTACTAAAAAGAATATGTTACTAAAGAAACAATAGTTTAATGAAGAAATCAAAGTAGAAATCAGAAAATACCTCAAGACAAATGATAATGGAACCATAACACTCCAGAATCTATGGATTGCAGCAAAAGCAGTTTTAAAAGGGAAGTTTATAGCTGTAAAGGTCTTCCTCAAAAACCAACAAATATCTTAAATGAACAACCTAACCTACAACATTAAAAAAATAAAATAAAAGAAGAAATAAAGCCCAAATTCAGCAGAATGAAAGCAATAAAGATGAGAGAGGAAATAAATAAATTAGAGATCAAAAGATCATAGAAAACAGAGCAATGAAACTGAGAGCTGTGTTTAAATATATATATATATATATATATATATATATATATATATATATATATATATATAAAGGAAATTGTATATCTTTAGCCTGGCTCACCAAGAAGAAAAGAGAGGAGATCAAAATAAACAAAATAAATGACACCATGTGAGCAAAAGGAATGATAAAAATCACATGATAATCTCAATATATTCAGAAAAAACATTTAACAAAATTCAACATTCATTCATGATTTAAAAGAACAAAAACAAAAAAATTCTTCAAAGCGAGTATAGAAAAATATGTCTCAACATATTAAAGGCCATGTATGACAAGCCCACAGCCAGTATCATACTCAAACATGAAAAGTTGTCTTTTCTCTAAATTCAGGAACAAGGCAAGATGATTATTCTGGACACATCTATAATGCAGAATTGTGATATTCTAACCACAACAATCAGCCAAGGAAAAGAAGTAAAAGGCATTAAAATTGAAAGGGAAGAGGTAAAACTGTTACTATTTGCAGATGGCTTGCTGTTTTATGTAGAAAACCCTAAAGTCTCCACCCAAAAACAATTAGATCTAATAACTGAATTCAGCAAATTTGAAGGATACAAGATACTTACGTTTACCAAGGGGGAAGAGTAGGGGAGAAGGATAGATTTGGATTTGAGGATAACATGTATGCATTGCTATACTTAAAACAGATAACCAACAAGGACCTACTGTATAGCATAGGGAACACTGCTTGGTATTCTGTAATAACCTAAATGGGGGAAAAATTGAAAAATAATAGATACATGTATATATGTAACTGAATAACTTTGCTGTACACCTGAAACTAAGATGGTATTGTTAATCATCTATACTCCAATATTGTATAAAATAAAAAAGAGATTTGTAGAATTTTATATACTCTAAAAACAAACTATCCAAAATACAACATTAAAAAGAAATAGTTTAAAATCTCATCAATCTATGTCTTTTGGTTGGAGCATTTAATCAGTTTACAATTGTGTTTCTATTCTTTATTTAAATATACATTGTTAATTTTTATAATGTGTTGTTTCCTCCCATACAACAATAAAAATCAACCATTATACATATATCACCTCTTTCCTTAGCCTTCTTATCTTCCCCCCATTCCATCCCTCCAGGTATTCACAGAGTACCAGAATGGGCTCCCTAGGCTGGTGATTATTTACATTTATATTTAAAGTAATTATTGATATATGTGTTCCTATTGGCATTTTAAAATTTTGGGAGGTTTATTTTTGTAAGTTTTTTCATTCTCTTGTCTTTCCTGCCTGTAGAACTCTCCTTAGCATTTGTTGTAAAGCTGGTTTGGCAGTGCTAAATTCTCTTAACTTTGCTTGTCTCTAAAGCTTGTGATTTCTCCATCAATTCTGAATGAAATGCTTGCTGGGTAGAGTAATCTTGGTTGTAAACTTTTCCCTTTTCATTACTTTAAATATATCCTGCCATTCCCTTCTAGCCTGCAGAGTTTCTGTTGAAAGAGCAGCTGTTAGGGGTTACCCAACTGTACCCAACTGTATTGGGTTTCTCTGTTACTTGTTGCTTTTCCTTTGCTGCTTTTTTAACATTTTTCATTGTATTTAATTTTTGTTAATTAGATTAACATGTGGCTTGGCATGTTTATGCTTAAATTTATCGTATATGAGACACTCTGTACATCTTGGGCTTGATTGACTGTTTCTTTTCCCATGTTAGGGAAGTTTTCAACTAATACCACCAAAATTTTTCTCAGATTCTTTCTTTTTCTGTTTTTCTTCTGTGACTCCTATAATTCTAATGTTGGTGTTTTAATATTTTCTCAGAGATCTCTGAGATTATCTTCAATTCTTTTCATTCTTTTCCCTCTATTCTGCTCTGCAGCAGTTATTTCCACCATTCTTTCAGCTCACTTTTCTGTTCTTCTGCCTCAGTTACTCTGCTATTGATTCTTTCTTCAGTATTTTTAATTTCACTAATTGTATTACCACTGTTTGCTTACTCTTTATTTCTTCCAGGTCCTTGTTAAATGTGTTAAATGATTCTTGCATTTTCTCCATTCTATTTTCAAGACTTTGGATCGTCTTTAATTATTCTGAATTCCTTTTCAGGTAGTTTGCCTATTTCCTCTTCATTTATTTGATCTTGTAGGCTTTTACTTTGTTCCTTCATTGCACATTCTACGTCTTTTCATTTTATCTAATTTAATGTGTTTGAGGTCTCCTTTCCCCAGATTATAGGGTTTTAGTTCTGTTTTTTTGTCTCTGCCCTTGGGTGAGGTTAGCAGTGGTTTGTGTTGACTTTATGGCCTAATGGGCTTGTGCCTGAGTTCTGATGGGAAAGACCTTATGATAAAACCACATCAAATATTACTTTCAATTGTGAAAAACTGAAAGCATTCCCTCTAAGATCAGGAAAAAGACAAGGGTGACCACTCTTTCCACTATTATTCAACATAGTTTTGGAAGTTCTAGCCATGGCAATTTGAGAAGAAAAAGAAAAAGAAAAAATAATCCAGACTGGAAAAGAAGTAAAACTCTCACTGTTGGCAAATGACATGGAATTATATACAGAAAACCCTAAAGATACTATCAGAAAATCATTAAAGCTAATCAGTGAGTTTAGTAAAGTTGTAGGATACAAAATCAACACACACAATTCTCTTTCTTTCCTATATACTAACAATGAAAACTCAGAAGGAGAAATCAAGTATCAATCACATTCACAATTACAACACAAAGAATAAAATACCTAGGAATAAACCTTCTGAAGGAGACATTTGTATACAGAAAACTATTAGATGCTAATGAAAGAAATCAAAGATGACATAAACAGATGGACATATATACTATGTTCTTGGATCAGAAGAAGCACTATTGTGAAAATGTCTATACCACAAAACACAATCTACACATTCAGTGCAATCCTATCAAATTACCAGTTGCATATTTCACATAAATAGAAAAATTATTTGTATGGAAATTTGTATAGAATTTGTATGGAAATACAAAAGACTCCAAATATCCAAGGCAATCATGAGAAAGAAGAATAGAACTGGAGGAATCAACCTTCCTGACTTCAGACTACACTACAAAGCTACAGTCATCAAGACAGTATGGTAATGGCACAAAAACAGAAATATGGACCAATGGAACCAGATAGAAAGCCCAAAGATAAACTCACACACCTATGGGCACCTTATCTTTGAAAAAAGAGGCAAGAATATACAACAGAGAAAAGACAGTCTCTTCAACAAGTGGTGCTGGGAGAACTGGACAGCTATGCATAAAAGAATGAAATTTAAATACTTCCTAACACCATACACAAAGATAAACTCAAAGTGGATTAAAGACATAAATGTAAGACCTGAAAATATAAAACTCTTAAAGGAAAACATAGGCAGAATACTTTTAGACATAAATCACAGCAAGATCCTCTATGACCCACTTTCTAGAGTAATGGAAATAAAAGCAAAATAAACAAATGGGACCTAATTAAACTTAAAAGTTTTTGAATAGCAAAGGAAACTATAAACAAGATGAAAAGACAACACACAGAAAGGGAAAAAAAATAATAGCAAGTGAAACAACTGACAAAGGATTAATCTCTAAAATATATAAGCAGCGCATGCAGCTCAATACCAAAAAAAACAAACAACCCAATCAAAAAGTGGGCTGCTAAACAGATATTTCTCCAGAGAAGACATATAGATTGCCAAGCGTCACATGAAAAGGTACTTAACATCACTAATTTTTAGAGACATGCAAATCAAAACTACTATGAGGTATCACCTCACCCTGGTCAGAATGGTGGTTTAGTCGCTAAGTTGTGTCTGACTCTTGCGACCCCATGTACTGTCACCTGTCAGGCTCCTCTGTCCATGGGATTTTCCAGGCAAGAATACTGGAGTGGATTTGTCATTTCCTTCTCCAGAGGATCTTCCCAACCCAGGAATCGAACCTGGGTCTCCCTCATTGCAGGCAGATTCTTTACCAAGTGAGCTCTGAGGGAAGCCCAATGGAGAGAAGTCAGAATGGCCATCATCAAAAAATCCACAATCAATAAATTTCGGAGAGCATGTGTAAAAAAGGGAACCCTCTTCCATTGTTACTGGGACTAGTCATCAAAACAGCCACTATCAAGAACAGGATGTAGATTTCTTGAAAATACTAGGAATAAAGCTACTATATGACCATGTTATCTCATTAATGTGCACATACCCTGAGAAAACCATAATTCAAAAAGCCACATATACCCCAATGTTCATTGTAGCACTATTTAAAATAGCCAGGAAATGGAAGTAACTTGGATGTCTCTAAACAGATGAATAGATAAAGAAGTTTTGATATACATATATACAATGGAATATCAGTTAGTCATATAAAGTAATGGATTTTAGTCAGTTGAACTGAGATGGATAAACCTAGAGCCTGTTAAACAGAATGAAGTCAGTCAGAAATAGAAAAACACATATCATATTTTAATACATATATATGGAATTTAGAAAAAAATGGTACTGATAAACCTATCTGCAGGGAAGTAGAGACTTAGACATAGAGATCAGACTTACAGACACAGCACACGAAGGAGAAGGTGGGATGAACTGAGAGTAGCATTGAAATATGTATATTACCATGTGTAAAATAGGCAGCTAACGGGACATTGCTGTATAGTGCAAGAAGGTCAGCCTGGTGCTCTGTAACAACCTAGTGGGATAGGATGGGTTGGAAGGAGGTAGGAGGGAGGTTAAAGAGGAAGTTCACGTATGTATACTTATTGCTGGTTTGTGCTGATGTATGGCAGAAACCACATAACATTGTAAAGTAATTATCTTCCAATTAAAAATAAATAAATTATTATTTTTAAAAACTAAAATAAAATATCAAAAAGATAAAATGTTTGGGTTTAAGTTTAGCAAGGAGGTGATAGACCTGTACTCTGAAAAGTAGAAAAATTGATGAGGGAAACTAAAGGTGACACAAATAAATGAAAAGATATATTGTGATCATGGATTGGAATTAATAATTAATTAATTAATAATTAATATTGTTAAAATTTACATATTACACCAAAACAATCTAAAGATTTAAGGAAAGCACTATCAAAATACCCATGACATTTTTCACAGAACTAGAAAAAATAATCCTAAAATTTATATGGTGCTTCAAAAAATCCTGAATTGCCAAAGCATTCTTGAGAAAAAGAACAAAGCTGGAGGTGTCATTCTCTGAGACTTCAGAGTATACTATGAAGTTATAATAATCAAAAGAGTATGGACTGACACAAAAACCAGATACCTACATCAATGGAACAGAAGAGAGAGCCCAGAAATAAACATACATGCCTATGGCCAATTAATCTATGACAAAGGAGACAAGAATACACAATGGAAAAAAGACAGCTCTTCAAGAGGTAGTGCCAGAAAAACTATACAGCTAATGTAAAAACAATGAGATTAGAACATTCTCAAACACCAAATAAAAAATAAAATAAAAATATGTTAAAGATCAAAACAAAAGTAATTCCACTTCTAGGTATATAGCCAGAAAGAAACCATAAAAATTCTAAAAGAGAACATTGTTGGAACACTTTGACACAAATCATAGTAAGATTCTTTTGGATCAGTCTCCTAAAGCACAAGAAATAAAAACAAAAATAAATAAGTGGGATCTAATTAAATTTAAATCTTTTACACAAAATGAAACCATGAGCAAAATTAAAAGACAACCTACAGAATTTGAGAAAATACTTGCAAATGATATCACTGACAAGTGGTTAATTCAATATAAGCAGCTCACACAACTCAATATTAAAGAATCCCAAACAATCAAAGCAAAATATGGACAGAAGACCTGAATACACATTTTTCATAAGAAAAAAATGGCTAACAGGCACATAAAATGATGCTCAACATTGCTGATTATCAGAGAAATACAAAACAACGAGATATACCTCACACCTGTCTGAATGACTATCATGAAAAAGTCTACAAATAACAAATGTTGGAGAGGATATGGAGAAAAGGAAACTTTGTACACTGTTGGTGGAAAAAGGGAAACTTTGCACCAATTGGTGTAACCTCTATGTAAAACAGTATGGCGTTTCCTCAAACAACTAGAAATGTAACTAACATATGATTCAGTAATTCCACTTCTAGGTATATAACCAGAAATAAACAGTAATACTAATTCAAAAAGACATCAATATATGCACCCCAATGTTCATAGCAACACTATTTACAATAGACAAGTTATGGAAGCAATCTGTGTCCATTATCAGATAAATGTATAAAGATGTATATACATATATACATATATACAATGGGATATGTGTATATCTATATATGTCCCATTAGCCATAAAAAGAAGGAAATTCTATCATTTTCAGTAACAAGGATGGACCTAGAAAATATTATGTTACTGAAAAAAGTTAGATAAGAAAGACAAATATTGTATGATATCAATCATATTTGTAATTTAAAAAACAATACATAAATATATACGCAAAATAGAAACAGACTCACAGATAGAGAACACAAACTTGTGGTTAATATGGAGGAGAAGTAAATTCGAGATATGTGATTAAGAGATACATACCACTCTGTATAAAATAGATAAGCAACAAGAAATTATAACACAGGAATTTATAGCCATTATCTTGTAGTAATTTTAATGGAGTATAATATAGAAAAATATTGAATCACTATGCTGTACATCTGTAACTAATATTATAAATCAAGTATACTTACATAAAAATAAAATAAAACCATAAACACAGTCTATGCCTAAATACAGATAATCCATGGATAAAAAAAAAATAAAATGAATATACTAGGGGATTAAGATAACAAATGTGTCAGTGGATTAAAGTGCCCAGTTTTTGCTAGGCCCTCTCATATGAACAGTTAAGTTTATGTCATCTGTTACTATATTGTATTTCTCCCATTGTCTTTTACCCTGAAATATAGATTACCTCTAAGGTAAAATTGCAAAAGTTCGTTATCTTTTAAAAATATTTTATAACTACAATTTTGTTAATAGCTTTAATATAAATTTTAAACTTTGAGGTTTTTATATTATGATATTCTTGGAATAAAACCTGTGATGAATACAATTAGAAAACTTATGTGGTTAATTACTTTACAATGTTGTATTGGTTTTGCCATACATCAACATGAATCTGCCACAGGTATACACGTGTTCCCCATCCGGAACCCCCCTCCCTCCTCCCTCCCAGCACCATCCCTCTGAAAGTAATTAACCTCCAATTAAAATAAATATATTTTAAAAAAAGAAAAGAAAACTTATGTGAAAGTATTTTGACATGGACAAACTCCAGCTTATTCAAAGAGCATTTTTTGTTTGGTGACTTGAAAATGTTATCTAGACATGCCTAGGAAACGCTGCTTATTTCCAACCACTGAGAAATTTCTGACATTTCCAAATGCAGCATTTTCACTTTCTGAGGCTCATTCGTTTTCAGAATTGCAAAAGCATGATGCATGTGACTAAGTCACATTTCTATAGTGGTTTTTCAAAACCTTTTCAGAGGAAACCATTAAGAAAACAGTTGCTTAGACCAGTGTTAGTCTGAGTGTAGTTCATAAGACTAGCAGCATCTGCTTACCCCGCCTGAAAACTACAGTCAGAATTTCTGGGAGTGGGTCTCAGGAATATTTTAATACATCTTCCAGATTTTTATGTTACAGTTTGAGCGACACAGATGAACACTTGGGTGAGACCTCTACTGCATCCACTGTAGTCCCTACCGATTTCAAATCACTCCCACTTACTCAGTACCCGATCCAATAACATGATTCACAATGTTAAAAAAACAATCAAATGGCCCATAATTTTCTTTTTAAACTACTTTTTGTTGTTGTTTCTTAGTTAAGTGTTAGTCACTCAGTCATGTCTGACTCTTTGCGATCCCATGAACAGTAGCCCACCAGGCTCCACTGCCCATGGAATTCTCCAGGCAAGAATACTGGAGTGGGTTGCCATTCTCTTCTCCAGGGGATCTTCCTGACCCAGAGATTGAACCCCAGTCTCCTGCATTGCAGGAGAAGATTCTTTACCAACTGAACCACCAGGGAAACCCATTGTTTCTTAGTATACAGGTGAAATAAATCCCTAATCTACCTGATGAGGTTTTATGAAAGCAATGCCCTCTTTCTAGGCTGAGATCAAATCTCTTTCCTAGCGTGTATCATAGTATCTGACACACAGCAGGAGTTTGATGAATGTTTGTCAACCATATATAACCAATCTCATCTCTTTTTTAAAAAAGTAGACACTTAAAATTATGTATGTGGCTCACAATATATTGCTGTTGGAGAGCACTGTTCTATAGTACTTCCTACATCTTAGTTAAAAACAATTCATCTAAACTTCAATTAAGATAAGAAATGTCTGATTTATGTAAATACACGTTCTACTATGAAATTAATCAGCTTGTCTTTTTGGGGTTGCCCAGGTTTCTCTAAAGATTCTGGCCATTCACTCAATGGCATTTTCCCCCTCTTATCATAAACAAGGTTCTTTATTTCTTCCATTTGAAACATCCATAACATTATTGGAAACCCTTAAGGTGAGCTCAGAACACAGAAAGCTTCCAGATCAATCAGTTCTTAGAGCACAACCTGGGTGAGGGTATTAACCACATTCCCTGTTCTCACCTGCACCTGGCAACCTGAAAACCTAGTGAGGAGGAGCTGAACAATGAAAAGCAGGGAGGAGATAGTAATGTCTTAGCACACTCCTGAAGTTCCCAACTGGAATGTCTTCAGTATTTTCTGCCTGCTGGGGGCCTTTTTCTTTCCACTCATCTCCTGAGAGCCTGACATGCTGGTATAATAGATTTTACTAGAGCTTATTGTTTCTACTCTGATGCTGTTTTGTAGAAGTAACACAGCCAGCCCCTTCACTGATACTTCCAGCTAAGCAACGCTAGATGCTGTGTCCAAAGGCCCAGCCCTTCTCAGGGCCATTGCTAAGGGCCAGGGACCCTGTGCTCAAATTGGCTGGGAAACAAGCACCCTAGCGGCACAAGAGCTCACCCATTCTGGGAACTCTGGGCGTCTGGTGACTAACAGGTTATAGTCCTCATTGGCCTGGTGGGAGGGGCTGAACTCTCTGGGAGAATAAACTCTAGTTAAGGGTTATTTTCTCTCCTTACTCTGAAGCTCAGGGAAAAAGAGGAAGGAAGAGCTGAAGGACTCTGCATTCCTGCTGCCTATTCTCCCACTTCCTTGCTTGGGAATGGTGGTGAGTGTTAGCTTTCATACTTGACAAAAGTGGCCACGAATGAAGTGTCAAGACACCTGAGGGAGAAAATGGGCAAAACACAAAGTGATGTGTGAACAAAACAGACATATTAGAACTCATGCTGCTTAGGTTTGTAGGAACAAAGAAAATGGTGCCTAATGAGGTCCAGCCCCTGTGGATCCAGGGAATTCGAGCAGGGACAGAGTCGGCATCTGGGAAAGGACTATTTAATTAGAAATATAAAGAGATTAGGAAAGAATAGTGTAGTAGGAAATTTAGAGGAGGAAAGAGGCTGTATTCCTTGGTTTACATGGAAAGCCAATAAGGCCCCAAGACAAGGGACTTGAATCATCTATGTAGGGCTACAGGGGCCCGCTTGAATAGCAGAGGGTGCCCCGCCTTGGGCTCCCTCTCGTATGGGTCTTAGAAGCCTGGGCAAAGTAGTATACATGGCTACCCTCTGTGCCCCAGATGCGAATCAGCCAGAAAATAGAGTAAGAAAAGAAGACACGGGTGAACCAGTCTTTCCAGGAACTGGCCTATCCTTTATTGTCCAGAAAAGCTTTTTATAATTTTGGTTGCACATAGGGATCAATGGATAATACAAAGTTATGTAGCGTCAGAAGCCCTGACTCTTTTCGAAACCAGGCTTTCTCTCTGCATCAGTTCAGTTCATCAGTTCAGTTACTCAGTCATGTCCTACTCTTTGCGACCCCATGAATCACAGCACACAAGGCCTCCCTGTCCATCACCAACTCCCAGAGTTCACTCACAGTCACGTCCATCGAGTCAGTGATGCCATCCAGACATCTCATCCTCTGTTATCCACCTCTAGTCCTGCCCTCAATCCCTCCCAGCATCAGAGTTTTTTCCAATGAGTCACTTCTTCAAATCAGGAGGACAAAGGACTGGAGTCTCAGCTTTAGCATCATTCCATCCAAAGAAATCCCAAGGCTGATCTCCTACAGAATGGACTGGTTGGATCTCCTTGCAAATGAAGGGATTCTTAAGAGTCTTCTCCAACACCACAGTTCAAAAGCATCAATTCTTCAGTGCTCAGCCTTCTTCACAGTCCAACTCTAACATCCATACATGACCACTGGAAAAACCATAGCCTTGACTAGACGGACCTTAGTCAGCAAAGTAATGTCTCTGCTTTTGAATATGCTGTCTAGATTGGTCATAAGTTTTCTTCCAAGGAGTAAGTGTCTTTTACTTTCATGGCTGCAGTCACCATCTGCAGTGATTTTGGAGCCCCCCCCAAATAAAAAATAAAGTCTGACACTGTTTCCACTGTTTCCCCATTTATTTCCCATGAAGTGATGGGACCAGATGCCATGATCTTCGTTTTCTGAATGTTGAGCTTTAAGCCAACTTTTTCACTCTGCTCTTTCACTTTCATCAAGACAGTTTTTAGTTCCTCTTCACTTTCTGCCATAAGGGTGGTGTCATATGCATACCTGAGGTTATTGATATTTCTCCCAGCAATCTTGATTCCAGCTTGTGTTTCTTCTAGTCCAGCCTTTCTCATGATGTTCTCTGTATATAAGTTAAATAAGCAGGGTGACAACATACAGCCTTGACATACTCCTTTTCCTATTTGGAACCAGTCTGTCGTTCCATGTCCAGTTCTAACTGTTGTTTCCTGACCTGCATATAGGTTTCTCAAGAGGCAGGTCAGGTGGTCTGGTATTCCTATCTCTTTCAGAATTTTCCACAGTTTCTTCTGATCCACACAGTCAAAGGCTTTGGCATAGTCAATAAAGCAGAAATATATGTTTTTTGGAACTCTCTTCCTTTTTCCATGATCCAGGGAATGTTGGCAGTTTGATCTCTGTTTCCTCTGCCTTTTCTAAAACCAGCTTGAACATCAGGAAGTTCACGGTTCAGGTATTGCTGAAGTCTGGCTTGGAGAATTTTGAGCATTACTTTCCTAGCATGTGAGATGAGCGCGATTGTGCGGTACTTTGAGCATTCTTTGGCATTGCCTTTCTTTGGAATTGGAATGAAAACTGACCTTTTCTCGTCCTGTGGCCACTGCTGAGTTTTCCAAATTTGCTGGTAGAGTGAGTGCAGCACTTTCACAGCATCATCTTTCAGAATTTGAAACAGCTCTACTAGAATTCCATCACCTCCACTAGCTTTGTTGGTAGTGATGCTTTCTAAGGCCCACTTGACTTCACATTCTGGGATGTCTGGCTCTAGATTAGTGATCACATCATCATGATTATCTGGATCATGAAGATCTCTTTTGTACAGTTCTTCTGTGCATTCTTGGACCTCTTCTTAATATCTTCTGCTTCTGTTAGGTCCAGACCATTTCTGTCCTTTATTGAGCCCATCTTTGCATGAAGTGTTCCCTTGGTATCTCTAATTTTCTTGACGAGATCTCTAGTCTTTCCCATTCTGTTCTTTTCCTCTATTTCTTTGCATTGACCGCTGAAGAAATCTTTCTTATCTCTTCTTGCTATTCTCTGGAACTCTGAATTCAGATGCTTATATCTTTCCTTTTCTCCTTTGCTTTTCGCCTCTCTTCTTTTCACAGCTATTTGTAAGGCCTCCCCACACAGCCATTTTGCTTTTTTGCATTTCTTTTTCATGGGGATGGTCTTGATCCCCGTCTTCTGTACAATGTCACGAACCTCATTCCATAGTTCATCTATCAGATCTATCAGATCGAGGCCCTTAAATCTATTTGATTTAGGTCATACCTGAATGGTCTAGCGGTTTTCCCTACTTTCTTCAATTTCAGTCTGACTTTGGTAATAAGGAGTTCATGATCTGAGCCACAGTCAGCTCCTGGTCTTGTTTTTGTTGACTGTATAGAGCTTTTACATCTTTGGCTGCAAAGAATATAATCAATCTGATTTCGGTGTTGACCATCTGGTGATGTGCAAGTGTAGAGTCTTCCCTTGGGTTTTTGGAAGAGGGTGTTTGCTATCACCAGTGCATTTTCTTGGCAAAACTCTATTAGTCTTTGCCCTGCTTCATTCCGTATTCCAAGGCCAAATTTGCCTATTACTCCTTGTGTTTCTTGACTTCCTACTTTTTCATTCCAGTCCCCTATAATGAAAAGAACATATTTTTGTGGTGTTAGTTCTAAAAGGTCTTGTAGGTCTTCATAAAACCGTTCAACTTCAGCTTCTTCAGTGTTACTGGTTGGGGCATAGACTTGGATAACTGTGATATTGAATGGTTTGCCTTGGAGATGAACAGAGATCATTCTGTCGTTTTTGAGACTGCATCCAAGTACTGCATTTCAGACTCTTTTGTTGACCATGATGGCTACTCCATTTCTTCTGAGGGATTCCTGCCTGCAGTAGTAGCTGTATACACAAGTCTTAGGTGATTTACATCATCTTCTGGCCAGGAGGCCTATTAGCATTTTACAGTCCTTTTCTGATAAGGGTCTGTCAATCAGAAAACTTATTTGCCTTAAAAGTGTTGTTCTTTCCAAAGTCTGGTGCCACTCAGAAAGCACTAAATAAAGTTACATTCTTACATAGCAAGGACACAATGATTTATAACAAAGAAAGAGGAGTACAGTGATTTATAACAAAGAGAAAGTTCATTAAATCAAAAGTCTAGTGTTGCTAGCATCAAAACTACTATATTCCTTTTTCTGTAGCCAATTACATTGATTAATATCCTTCAGATGCCTAAAAGATAAAGAATATGGAGGCGTGGCAGCAGTCATTGACTCAACAGTGAAACCCATCACCAATATAAGTTTTAGCTTTTTGGGGGGCCATAAACAATCACAAGTTTTAAAAGTCTCTAACTGTCAGGCAAGTTAGAGAGCCATCAGAAGGGTTTGAGCTGAGACACTCCTTTTATATGCAGGAGACTGTTAACTGGAGCTCTAAGTTAACCTTTCAGAGAAAGGTGGTCAGGGACAGCCCCCTGTTATGTCAGAAGAGTGGAAATCACAGTACAATAAAGCAGGCAGACTCTGATTTTGGGGGTAGATGCTCAGGAAAATCCAGGGTTACACCTGAGGCCTGATCTCAGCCTCTGCCTTTTTCCAGGCCCCCTTCCTCATGACCTTTGCCACGGGCAGGATTCCCCATGCTGGCTCCCAACAGGTGCCAATGTTTACCTGGATGGGAGTGGACCACCACAGCAACCTATTTTTTAATCTTTTCTCTTAGGCCAGGGAGGTACCTTCTTTCCCTCTCCAGTCCCTCCCCCTACTTGAGGATATGCTTTGAATGGCACACCTTCCTTCCTGGAGTTGAGCGTTTTTGGTTTTTAATCTCTGACACTCCTAGCTCTTCCTCTCTCCCTGAAAAAAGATGACCCCACATTTAATGTCTGTTTTCCCTTCAATAACTTCATAGTTCACTATTCCAGCTTTTATTCCTGAGTTTTGATCTTTTCCAGTAGTTGAAGGTCAGAATAACATTTACAAGATTTGGGGTGTTTCCCAAAAATGGGTAATGAAATTTGAGAGAGAAGTGGCAAAGAACCTCAGCACCAAATGTGTTAGGCAAATCTGGATTCCACTTCATAACTATGGATCTTATTATGTATAAGATAATTTATTTCACCTCAAAGTCTATTTCTCTATTGTTAAAATGAGAAAGGTGATGTCTACCTAACAGCATCATCTGTGAAGAGTAAATTAATTGAGTATATAAAAGTGTTTGGCAAATGGTCTGACAAGACAATAATTATTATCAAGGATAATAAATGCCAGATTCTTTGCATGCTGCTTGGAAACAGACACATTAATATGAATAATAATAATAATAATAATAATAAATATCTACGTTCAAGGAGCTAAGAGAGTGGTGACTGATGAGATGAGGTAAATGCAGTGTAGAAAAGTCTAAACTAGGCTAGGTGGGTCAAGACACTTCAGAGATTTGAAGAAATGAGTAATAAACTGACCTTAAGGATATATATTTGCCAGGAAATTCCAAGAATGAAGGAATTTTAAGAAAGATGAAAGTCATGAAGCAACATAGTAATTGCAACTTCAAAGCACAACTGGAAGAATGAAGGCTAAAAATGTGAACAAGGAAAAGCACATAGACCTTCAGGTTTCATGCTAGATTTTTATTTTTAGCATTTCCCAGGCTATTTTCTGTTTTGTTAAAGTGTATAAAATCATAATTTACAGATTTGCTGAGATTAAACAATTACAAATGTTGCTTAAAAGCATCTTTAACATGTGAGACACTCAATAAATTATATCTATTCCTATTATTAATCCATTAGAATCCACTGAATGATTAAGCAGGTTTGTGTGAAAGGTGGATAAATCTAACATGTCAACTGGATTTGAAAGGGGGCAAGATTGGAAACAGCTGCATAATCCAAGAATGAAATGACAGTAATGAAAGGCAGAGATATTTAGAACAGACGACTGCTAAAATTTGGATCAGCTAGATATGGAAATGAGTAAGGGAAAGGAATTATACAGTGGAAAATGACAAATAGATTCAAGGTATTAGATCTCAGACAGAGCACCAGAAGAACTATGGAAGAAGTTCGTGACATTGTACAGGAGGCAGAGATCAAGACCATCCCCAAGAAAAAGAAATGCAAAAGGAAAAATGGTTGTCTGAGGAGGCCTTACAAATAGCTGAGAAAAGAAGAGTTCAGTTCAGTTCAGTCGCTCAGTCGTGTCCGACTCTTTGCAACCCTATGAATTGCAACATGCCAGACCTCCCTGTCCATCACTATCTCCTGGAGTTCACTCAGACTCACTTCCATCGAGTCAGTGATGCCATCTAGCCACCTCATCCTCTGTCGCCCCCTTCTCCTCCTGCCCCCACTCCCTCCCAGCATCAGAGTCTTTTCCAATGAGTCAAATCTTCACATGAGGTGGCCAAAGTACTGGAGCTTCAGCATTAGCATCATTCCTTCCAAAGAAATCCAAGGGTTGATCTCCTTCAGAATGGAGAGGTTGGATCTCCTTGCAGTCCAAGGGACTCTCCAGGGTCTTCTCCAACACCACAGTTCAAACGCATCAATTCTTTTGTGCTCAGCCTTCTTCACAGTCCAACTCTCACATCCATACATGACCACAGGAAAAACCATAGCCTTGACTACATGGACCTTAGTCGGCAAAGTAATGTCTGCTTTTGAATATACTATCTAGGTTGGTCATAACTCTTCTTCCAAGGAATAAGCGTCTTTTAATTTCATGGCTGCAATCATCATCTGCAGTGATTTTGGAGCCCCCCAAAATAAAGTCTGACACTGTTTCCACTATTTCCCCATCTATTTCCCATGAAGTGATGGGACCAGATGCCATGACCTTCGTTTTCTGAATGTTGAGCTTTAAGCCAAGTTTTTCGCTCTCCTCTTTCACTTTCATCAAGAAGAGTAGTGAAAGGCAAAGGAGAAAAGGAAAGATATGCCCATTTGAATACAGGGTTTGAAAGAACAGCAAGGAGAGATAAAAAAGCCTTTCTCCATGATTAATGAAAACAAATAGAGGAAAACAATAGAATAGAAAAAACTAGAGATCACTTGAAGAAAAGTGGAGATACCAAGGGAATATTTCATGCATAGATGGGCATGACAAAGGACAGAAATGGTATGGACCTTACAGAAGCAGAAGATATTAAGAAGAGGCAGCAAGAATACACAGAACTATACAAAAAAGATCTTTATGACACACCTAGAGCTAGACATCCTGGAATGTGAAGTCAAATGGGCCTTAGGAAACAACACTACGAACAAAGCTAGTGGAGGTGATGGAATTCCAGTTGAGCTGTTTCAAATCCTAAAAGATGCTGCTGTTTAAGTGCTGCACTCACTTTGCCAGAAAATTTGGAAAACTCAGCAGTGGCCACCGGACTGGAAAAGGTCAGTTTTCATTTCAATCCCAAAGAAAGGCAATCCCAAAGAAAGCTCAAATTATTGCACAATTGCACTCATCTCACATGCTAGCAAAGTTATGCTCAAAATTCTCTAAGCCAGGCTTTGACAGTACGTGGAGCCTTAAATTCCAGATGTTCAATCTGAATTTAGAAAAGGCAGAGGAACCAGAGATCAAATTACCAACATCCACTGGATCATTGAAAAAGCAAGAAAGTTTCAGAAAAACATCTTCTGCTTTATTGACTATTCCAAAGCCTTTGATTGTGTGGACCATCAGAAACTGGAAAATTCTGAAAGAGATGGGAATACCAGAGCACCTTACCTGCCTCCTGAGAAACCTGTATGCAGGTCAGAAAGCAACAGTTAAAACTGGACATGGAACGGACTTTTTCCAAATAAGAAAAGGACTACATCAAGGCTGTATATTTTCACCCTGCTTATTTAACTTTTATGCAGAGTACATCATGAGAAACACTGGGCTGGATGAAGCACAAGCTGGAATCAAGTTTTCAGGAGAAATATCAATAACCTCAGATATGCAGATGACACCACCCTTATGGCAGAAAGTGAAGAACTAAATAGACTCTTGATGAAATTGAAAGAGGAGACTGAAAAAGTTGACTTAAAACTCAACATTCAGAAAACTAAGATCATGGCGTCTGGTCCCATCATTTCATGGCAAATTGAGGGAGAAACAATGGAAACAGTGTCAGACTTTATTTTTGGGGGCTCCAAAGTCACTGCAGATGGTGATCGCAGCCATGAAATTAAAAGACACTTGCTCCTTGGAAGAAAAACTATGACCAACTTAGACAGCATATAAAAAGCAGACATTACTTTGTCAACAAAGGACCATCTAGAAATGGCAACCCACTCCAGTGTTCTTGCCTGGAGAACCCCAGGAAGCCTGGTGGGCTGCCGTCTATGGGGTCGCACAGAGTTAGACATGACTGAAGCGACTTAGCAGCAGCAGCCACAGTGAAAGCTGTGGTTTTTCCGGTTTTCATGTATGGATGTGAGAGTTGGACTATAAAGAAAGCTGAACTGTGTTGTTGCAGTAGACCTTTGAGAGTCCCTTGGACTGCAAGAAGATTCATCTAATCAATCGTAAAGGAAATCAGTCCTAAATTTTCACTCAAAGGACTGACACTGAAGCTGAAACTTCAGTACTTTGGCCAACAGATGTGAAGAACTGACTCATTGGAAAAGACCCTGATGCTGGGAAAGATTGAAGGCAGGAGGAGAAGGGGATGACAGAGGATAAGTTTGTTGAATAGCATCACCTACTCAATGAACATGTGTATGAGTAAGCTCCAGGCGTTGATAATGGACAGGGATGCCTGGCGTGTCCAGTTCAGTACAGTCTCTCAGTCATGTCTGACTCTTTGCGACCCCATGTGCCACAGCATGCTAGGCCTCCCTGTCCATCACCGACCCCCAGAGTCCACCCAAACCCACGTCCATGGGGTCGGAAAAAGTCGGACATGACTGAACCATTGAAATGAACTGAAGGCGAAAGAAATGGAGTATAACCAGTAAAGTTTAGATTAGAAATGCTTTCTCCATTTTCTTTCAATATTCTTTTGTGATAGCAGTGGTAGGAAATCTATTTTTTCAATAATTGTTTTCATTATTTTCCTGGTGTGGAATTGTGGAACATTCTCTCATTTGCTGTTCCTGCCCTTCCAAGCTATGTTAATGCACTATTTCTTAAAAGAAGATCTCTTTGACAACCTAAAAAAGAGATTGGTATGATTCATAGAATTAGAATTAACTTATTCTGTAGGCTATTTGTGATGATTATTTTGAAATAATTATTTATAAAACAAAAGCTATATTGATAACTGTAGCTGAAAGTATCAACTATGTAGAAATATTATTCATGTTTTACAGTCTACTTTGGCAGTTTGTATTGTGTTTAAAATCTTTCTAAATAATGGGCTAGACGCTTCTGAGATTGAGAAAATAGACTCAAAGAAAGTAGCATACTTTTTTTGTACTTTTATGTATTTGGATTACTTTTAATCAAGCAAATAACACATGAATACATAGGCATTGTATCAATATAATGATTAAAGCCATATAGAAGTATCAGGAGTAAAAGATAAAATTATCAGTTCACCTTCTCCTTGCCAACCCTCTCCCACTGGAAACTACTATTAACAGTTTGGTTTGTATTCTTTTCCACAATTATATAGCCAATTAAAGGGGAGAAAAATCTTCTATAGCAGGAAAATTAAGCACACAGCCTTTGAAGTCAGGCTGCCTGGGTTCTAACTCAGATTCTACCACTTAAAAATGTGTGATATTGGACATCTTATCTAACTTTTCTGTCCTTCAGTCTCTTCTTGAGTACAGTGACAGTTAACATATCTGCTTAACAGGGGTGTTTTGAGGACTAAATTAATATTGTGACTAATTTAGAAAAGTGTTTGGCATATACTATGTGTGTACACTGTATATATGGTTCTGCAACTTGCATCCCATCAATAAACATAAAGGCAATACAGTTTAGTGATTTAAGATTATGGATTCTGAATCCAATTGCATGGTGCAAATCTTAGTTCCACCGTTTACTACCTTTGTCTTTGTTTCCTCTCTAAAAAAGAGACAATATTTTTTGTTTTAAATTAAGCCTTGTGTGATTTAGAATGAAATTTAGTCACACGTGATTTAGAAAGGCGTTTAGAATGACTGTTATATAGTAATTACTTATTTTTATTACCTTTTGTTATCATTAAAAGTCCTCAGTTTGGTATTTCATATAATAGAAGTATAATAAGTGAATCATTGTCTTTTATTGTTTTAATTATACGTTATTGCAAAATATGCTGGTTACCGTACTGCTTTTTTGCTACTTAAAACATTAAAATATTCTTCTCTATATCTTCACTTTAAAGAAGAGAGCTATTGCTGTTAGCATTTCCCACTGTCATTTGCATCTTGTATTCAGTACTCTCAAGATCCTCTTTTAGTATGTGATCATTACCATACCATATATGTGATAAACCCACATTATTTTCCTATTAGTTGGCTCAGTCCTAGGGTTTGAATGGAAAGGAGAACCATTTCATTTTGTGTGGTTACATTTACAATTCTGAGGTATAGCAAGAGCTGAGAAAGAACAAGACTAAAGGGATTATTCCTGTGTTTGGACTGTTGCAATCTCAGAAGACTGAGTCTTTCTTTAGGTATCCTGACATTCAGAAAAGGTAAGTCTAAATTCTCATGTATTTTAGTTTGTGTTGTTTTATTTTCTATAATAAAAGGCTTTAAACATGAATAAGTAGGTTTCCTGGAGACACTTATAGTAGACACTACAGATCTATTAAAGGAAAATTGTTTCTTGAATCAAATCTGCTTTTCCCTTTTGAACTCTTGTAGCATTTTTAGGGAAAATTCAAAGTCTTAAAATTGCACTAAAGAATTATACAAAAGACTGGCATAAGTGCTCTGGAAAATAAGATTTAAATCCAAAAGAAAAGAACAAAAGGGAGGAAGGGAAAAAGGGAAAGATAATAAAAACAAAAAAGAATGGTAGTGAATTTGACAAACCTATTTTTATGTAGATTACTGAAAAAGTAAATGGATATATTTATAGCTTAAATCAGACAGTTTGCAGAAATTCAAACTGTATATAAATACCTATCTCTCAAATACATTCTGAGGTATAGTAATTGTTTTCAATGTGACTCAAGTAATAGTAATTAAAGCACTGTTAAGACAAATTCCTTAAAAGCAGTCTTGGTTTTAAGCAGACTGTTTGAAAATAAAGGGTTAGGCACTTTAACTAATAAATTTTAAATAAATAATTCATGACAGTTGAGTATATATTAAAATAAATATACATTTGTAGAAATTTGTACTTTTAAAACATTTGCATGTATACCATATAACATCCTGATATAACCCAATGAAAAACTCTAGGGAGCATTATTATCACCATTTAACAGGAAAATCAATATCCAGGAATGGTAAATAAATTACCTGATAGCAAATAGGTAATGACAGAATTGGAAGCCAAGTCTCCTTACCCCTGGTCCTATTCTCTATCCTTTGAGCAATAGTGTCTCCCTTAATTATTTGTGTTTTCATGTAGCACTTAAATCTTCATTAAATATTTAAAAATATGTTGCCTTAATGAGGTTTTTTTTTTTAATTTTCAGGATATATTGCATTCTTCTGATTAGAAACCTTGTCTAATAAAATGCTTGGAGAATCCTTCATAATTGAACTCCAAAGAACAAGTTACATGTAAGAAAATCTCAAATGATGAAAAGGAAACTTGGAACAAGTTACATGTAAGAAAATCTCAAATGATGAAAAGGAAATTTGGAAAAAGCAACTTTTAGATATAGAAGGTAATTCACATTCCCTTGATAAAATGGAAAATGAAAATAAGGTCATGAAAGAAAGTTTAACAGAGAAAAGTAATTATACAAGTAAAATAAAACCTGTGGATGAGATAACTGTAACAAAATGCAAGAGTGTATCCTTCCCAGGGAATGTGTCTGCTGCACTGCCCATTCCAAAGAGAGAACAATATGATGAAAAACAACTAGATTTATACAGATCTTATTCATATACAAGTATTTGCCAGAATTATCCTGGCCTACAGATTGCAGGAGACCATGTTGGTAACATGTATTATTCCGGCTGCTTTGTGGAACACATAAGTGATGATGCCTTTAGTGGTCCTCTTTTGTTTTCAGTAGATATACCGTTGGGTCATTCTCCCATCATTGAACCTCTAGACAAACTACCTACCTCAAAGCTTTTGAATGGGGATGAAATTCGAGAAAGAAGTATCTTGTTTCATAAACAGCCCCTCTCTAATTCTATGCTTAATAATTATATGGGAAAAAAAGTGGATGAACTCTACAAACTGTTTTTGGAAGAAAATCTCACTCAGTGCTGTTCCATAACCAACCTTATGGCTTCCAAATTGTTAATGAATAATATAAATCAGATTAGCCTCCAAATCTCTCAAGAGCAGAACATAGAGTCATTGAAAGTTTGGGAAGTTCTTTTACGTTCTTTAACAAGATGTAATCTCTGTAACATTTCCCAGGGAAATAGTTATGAATTCAGCACTCCTTATTTACAAATATCAAACCAGAGAAGTAGAGAACTTCTACCACATCTACAAGAATCAACTGCAGTTTGTTTGGACTGATTTATGAGACTGGAGTAACAGTAGCCTTCGCTAGTTTATTGTGTCACATCAGCCCTTTTGTGGTGTGATTACTATAGTTTTTGAGAACTTATTTGATCAATGGTACATCTGAATTCTTGTAGGAGACAATATATATAACTAACTGTTATGACTATATTTTTAATTGTTTTGACATCTTTAATGGTTGCTACATTCAAGTTTGTGTATTCCATATGTGTGATCTATCTAATTGCCACCAGCATCCGAAATTGATTACTTCACTCTCACTCATCATATTTGTTTACCACAAAAGTGGTTTTAAAAGTGAGATGAAGAGAGAATTTTTCTCAACTACTGAATAGACAACTAGAAACTATATCAGATATAAGCATTTCTTTCTCCACAAAAATGTTTAAAAACATATGCTGCTGCTGTGAAGTCACTTCAGTCGTGTCTGACTCTGTGCGACCTTATAGATGGCGGCCACCAGGCTCCCCCGTCCCTGGGATTCTCCAGGAAAGAACACCGTGCTGGATTCATGTCAATGTATGGCAAAACCTATACAGTATTGTAAAGTAAAATAAAGTAAAAAAAAAAAAAAAAAAAAAAACAACAACAACACTGGAGTGGGTTGCCATTTCCTTCTCCAATGCATGAAAATGAAAACTGAAAGTAAAGTTGCTCAGTCATGTCTGACTCTTAAACATTTTTCTTTTTATTTTCAACATACAGAATTTTTCACACTGACAATCAGAAATTATTCAAATAAAAGTTGGATTTAGTGGGAGGGGGATGTGGGAAGGGGGTTCGGGATTGGGAACACGTGTACACCTGTGGTGGATTCATGTTGATGTGTGGCAAAACCAATACAATATTGTAAAGTAAATAATAATAATAATTAAAAATAGTAATAATAAAATAAAAAAATAAAAGAAAAAAAAATAAGTGATACTTGAAAGAAATGTGGAATGAGAGCTTAAGGAAAAATGGAGACTTTGCCATTAAGATTTGCAGTTGAATTTCATACTTTTGAACTTTCTTGGGACAAGCATCAGCTTTTGTATGTCACTCTGTTAAGCAGAGTGGTTTTCAGCTATAGGAGGAAGGAAAGCATATACATAGAGGGAACAAAGTGAATAGAGAACCACCATTTAGAAATAGAGAGGCTCTCCTGGCAACTTTTTACACTTCTTATATTATCCTCAATCAAGATACTGGCTTAAGATAAGGGCAGGATGTTAGAGTAATTTTGGAATTTAATTAAATAAATTAGTAAAAGATATCTAAAATAATGGTATAGTTTATTGCAGACATGGAAACAAGACCCAGTAGCTCACACTTCTCTCTTATGTATAATAAATTGATTAGCTAGTAGTTTTGCTTGTAAAATGAAATGATATAATTTATGTTATTGAATTGTTATGGTTGATAAAATTTGTACCTTAGTACTCACATATTCCTTTCTAATAATTTATTTGGTCTTCATTTAAACTCTAAAGAATGCATTAGTCAGATGCTCTTATGATTTGTTCTTTGTGCTCACACAGTCATTAATTTATTTTCATCATTTGCAAATTTCTATGAACTAGTAATAAGTACTCCTGAGTGACTGAACTGAACTGCACTGCACTGATTTATTTCCGATTTTTATTTACATAAAATAAAATGTTCTTCTTTAAAATAAGATGCTGTTCATAAAATAAGATGTTTTTCTTTCTCCAATAACCCTCTCAATCCATTTCCATCATTCTGACATTTGATTCTGAAGAGGCGATGGATAAGGGTTTTTTTTTTTTTTTTTTAACAACTGGCTTAGTGTTTTGTAGATACAGAAACTCAAACAGGGGCTCTGTACCAACCTAGAGGGATGGGATGGGGAGGGAGATGGGAGGGAGCTTCAAGAGGGGATATATATATATATATATATATATATATATATATCTGTTCAGTTCAGTTCAGTCACTCAGTCGTGTCTGACTCTTTGCGACCCCATGAATTGCAGCATGCCAGGCCTCCCTGTCCATCACCAACTCCTGGAGTTCACTCAAACTCATGTCCATGTACACCTATGGCCAATTCATGTTGAGGTTTGACAGAAAACAGCAAAATTCTATAAAGCAATTATCCTTCAATAAGAAATAAATTAAAAATAAAAACAGTTGTGTGTACATTGTTTATTTATTACTAAATTTGCACATTTTAATATGAGTTACCAAATGATAAAATATTAGTGTAAACTTTGTCTTTTCCAAAGTGAATTAAACGTTGTTGGGCAATATTATTGATGTGGAATTTTCTTAGATATTGTAATACATCAGTTCAGTTCAGTTCAGTTCAGTTCAGTCGTTCAGTCGTGTCTGACTCTTTGAGACCCTATGAATTGCAGCACGCCAGGCTTCCCTGTCCATCACCAACTCCCGGAGTTCACTCAGACTCGCGTCCATCAAGTCAGTGATGCCATCCAGCCATCTCATCCTCTGTCGTCCCCTTCTCCTCCTGCCCCCAATCCCTCCCAGCATCAAAGTCTTTTCCAATGAGTCAACTCTTCACATGAGGTGGCCAAAGTACTGGAGCTTCAGCTTTAGTATCATTCCTTCGAAAGTATGTATTGTAATACATACTAATACTTTATTTATGAAGCAGATATATTCATAACTATTAACACTGCATATATATATATATATATATATACATATAAATCAATATCTAGCTAGCATCAAATTTAGAGGTATATTATACTTTCAGATTTAAATTGTTTCCCTCTTGTTTATGACACCCAAATTCTTAATTTC